>NC_090735.1:127907569-127917569 GCF_036898095.1 Palaemon carinicauda | reverse complement strand
TATGAACATGACCACGCCAAAGTTGTTTGTGTGGGGAGAGGTGGAAGGTTAAGGAATTGTGTCAAGCGACATAGACACGTGCTCCAGGTAAGGTCATGGAGGGCGGAGCCAATCAATACCCAAATACGACATTCCAATATCGGGTTATTGCTCAGGTACCGATACCTGAAGACACCTGCGGACATTATCTGACTATGCCATTTCCCCGAGAGAGAGAGAGAGAGAGAGAGGAGAGAGGAGAGAGAGAGAGAGAGAGAGAGAGAGAGAGAGAGTATACCCGAGTGAAAGTTCAATGAGAGTTCAAAGGATTTTTTTTCCTTTTTCTCATTTTCTCTTTAACTTCTTGGAGAAAAACTACTTAATCATTTTACTTTTAAAAAACAAGAACACCCAAGCGAGATCATTTGTGTTGTCGAATAATCCATCTCGCACAGTTCCCTAGTAAGGATTTAACAACAGAAAGGCGCTTGACTAAGCATATCTATGTTTGTACAATAGGCAGACGTCAACTCGTTCCCTCTGAACCCTCGCAAGCAATAGGAGAAAATGGGGGATTCAATCTGCCTCATCCTCTCTATGAGATGCTGAGATCTCTCACTTTTTTTTTTTTTTCTTTTTTTTTTTTTTTTTGAGAACATCTCATTCCCCTGTGAACAGTTTCACATAAGATTTATATCAGGCTCATGTTCGTACTTTGTCTATATCTAGATCAAAAGCTCTTTATTCTTCTTCTATACCTTCACCATTTCTAGACCTCTTTCTATCCCTTCTAGCACTCGGATTGTATTTTACGATGAGAATGCTATTATTATTATTATTATTATTATTATTATTATTATTATTATTATTATTATTATTAGCCAAGCGATAACCCTAGTTGGAAAAACAAGATGCTATAAAGCCAAGGGCTCCAACAGGGAAAAATAACCCTGTGAGGAAAGGACTTTTTTCCTTTAAGGGATTGAATACCATATATGGAATTTACAACCTTTAAAATTGATGTTGATCAATCTAGGCCAAAGAATTTTTTTAATTAATTCATTCTAACATTTTCTTACCTTTGTTCTCCTTGTTTTCAGCTGCTGATTCTCATTTTAATTTGTTGGACAAAAACTTGCAGTTTATTAAATTCCTTATACCAGATCAGGATATTAATCTCTGGCACCGTCGCTCAATTAGTTCTTTACGCATGTTGCACAAGATCTTTCATAATTTTGACTATCCTTTGAATTCAGATCTTCTCAGACCGTATCATCTTACACGCATTAAATGGCATGCAGTTAATTACATACTTGCCTTTTCCATTGTACCGTACGTGTTTCATACACTGTGAAGGTTTAGCATCTTTGTGTTATCACTCGCTCTTCCCTGCACTGATAATACATCAACCTTTGTAGGCCTGCCAAGCCATGTTTTATTGTTTTTGAATTTTTGTGACGTTCTTCCTTGGAAGGCGCTGTATATAAACTCGATGATTATTTGATAAAGTTTAGTTGCTTTCACCTCGCCTCTAAGTTACCACCCAACGGCTCACTCGCATACCATCATAAGGCTCAATACTACATAGTATTCTGGAAGTTTCATTCCAGCAGTGACCAGGTTATTGTATGATCTTCCTAATATCAAAGTTTAATCGGTGGTACTTCAGAACTTGTTGTAAAGTATTTTCTCTTGAGCAAATTTAAAGGTTAAACGGTCGCTTATAAATGGCAGAGGCAAGGGACAGTGAGCATGCCGTAGAGACTGACCATAAATACGTAGGATCAACGTCCAAGCCCCTCTTCACCTACGTCAGGACCAGGAAGGGCCAAGCAATGGCTGCTGATGACTCACCAGGTTGACCTATAGGAGTCTCTCCTCGCCTCATTGGCTAACAAGGATGGTGATGTTGCAGACACTACGAGAAACGTATTTTGTTCACAGTCCAAAAGAAGTTGATACTTGTGAGAGAGAGAGAGAGAGAGAGAGAGAGAGAGAGAGAGAGAGAGAGAGAGAGAGAGAGAGAGAGAGAGGACAATCTTACCCCTAGTGTCTTATTTTTGGAGGTTAGTCGATGTTATACATATACTTTGAAAAAACCATTCTCTCATTATTATTGCATTTTTCCTATCTTATCCTTTTTATTTAAATAACTCTGGGATACATAATTCCCTTCCTACTTCGTGGCGATTTGAATCTGGTTTCCTAAACTAGAGAGAGAGAGAGAGAGAGAGAGAGAGAGAGAGAGAGAGAGAGAGAGAGAGAGAGAGAGAGAGAGAGAGAGAGAGAGAGAGAGAGAGACCTAATTAACAACCGTTAATTTAAGAATTTTATAATCCCTTTTCGAGGGCTTTTGACATCTCATTTAAAAGTCATTTACTGTTTCGTATACTTAGTTAAAAAAATTCACGACACAATGATCGTGGGATTATGAGCCTGTGTGATTGAATGGTAAAAGTTACCTGCTTTGATATATTTTGATAGGAGAAAACCACGGGTCATTGGGTGTTATACTGCACGTTTTAAAGATATTAATTTGTGTGTAACGGCCTAGTTAAGAATTTTAGGCTATATATACAATATACACACAGGCACACACACACACACACACACACACACACATATATATATATATATAATATATATATATATATATATATATATATATATATATATATATATATATATATATATATATGTCTGTATTCCGTACGTATATGAATATGTATATATATATATATATATATATATATATATATATATATATATATATATATATATGTGTGTGTGTGTGTGTGTGTTTTTATTCCATACGTATATAAATATGTATACGTATATATATATATATATATATATATATATATATATATATATATATATATATATACACTATATGTACAGTATATATACGTTTATATTTCATACGTATATATATATATATATATATATATATATATATATATATATATATACGTATGAAATATAAACGTTTATATACTGTACACACACACACACACACACACACACACACATATATATATATATATATATATATATATATATATATATATATATATATATATATATATATATATATACAGTATGTTTTTTATATATATGATATGTTCAATTGAGTCATAATCGCAAAATGAGTTGGTTATTTAGCATTTCCAGAGTCATAAATAGAATATCAAAATAGCAAGTAATACGGATGTTTGTGACGGAATAATTTCAGAAATTCTCACAGTCTCTCCGGTTATCCTTCTACCCACCACTTGTCCCTCCTCCTATCCATCCTCCTCCCTCCCCCTCCTCCCTCTCCTCAACCTCCCCTCCCCTCCATGCCCTCATAAATCAGCAATGTAAAACGAGCCGTTTCGCCGAGGTATTATTCCATTTACAATCTGATATATTTATGGACAGAATTCTTGTTTCCCCTTAAAAGCCGAGATCTCGGCTCGGCCTGGAATGGCCTTGAGCGAGCAGCCGATCGTAAATCGGCTTTGCCAAAGTTTTGCATTTTGACCAGTCGTTATTTCGGTGCAAAAGGAGATTATGAAAATCCCATTATTCACAAACTGGGAATTCCGTCTATGGGAAGAGTTCCCGTTATGGGAAGCCTGTCAATCAAAGGTTTCTTGCTCTTGCATGTTCGTTGCCACGTTCGTTACACTGACGTCACAATGACGTCACACAGACGTCACTGAAAAAAAATTCTACAACCATTCAATATAGAGACAATTTAACAGTTAAAAGACAAAATGTGTTTGCTAAATTATTTGTATAACATTTTTTTTTTTTTTGCTTTTTAATCTATCAAGATCACCAGTAAATATTTATATCAGCATATGGGTAGAAGAGACTCTTTAGCTATGGTAAGCAGCTCTTTTAGGAGCAGGACACTCCAAAATCAAACTATTGTTCTCTAGTCTTGGGTAATGCCATAGCCTCTGTACCATGGTCTTCCGCTGTCTTGGGTTAGACTTCTCTTGCTTGAGGGTACACTCGGGCACACTGTTCGATTTAATTTCTCTTCCTCTTATTTTGCTAAAATTTTTAGTTTATATTTATTGTCATGTTACTGGTCTTGAAATATTTTATTTTTCCTTATTTCCTTTCCTCGCTGGTCTATTTTCCCTGTTGAGGCCTCTGGGCTTATAGCATCCTGCTTTTCCTACTAGGGTTTTAGCTTAGCAAGTAATAAAAATAATTATAATAATAATAATAATAATAATAATAATAATAATAATAATTAGTATTTTTCAGTGATCAGTCTATCCTTAGGAAATGTTTTTATCTATTCGTTCTACCTTGTTTCGAGTATTTCTATCCTGTCTTGTCTTCAGCGTCTTGATTTGTTAGAAAGAAACTTGTTTTCTATTGAATTCCTTATTCCTGATCTGGATATTAATCTCTGACACCGTCGTTCAGTTATTCTTATTATGCCTGGTATGTAAGATTTTTTATAATTCACATCATTCATTATACTCAGATACTCCCAAACTACCCTCCTCTACGTAATACTAGGGATAGAGTTCATTCTAAAAGTCATAACTTCTCCTTCATAAGCCACAATACTACGCAAGTATTCTAGAAGATTTATTCCAGCTTTGACCAGATTATGGAATGATTTCCCTAATCAGGCAATAGAATCAGTGGAAATTCAAAATTCCAAACTCTTTTGAAAATTCTCTTTTGCTGAAAAGGTAAACACAAGTCTTGTTTTATAATTTATATATGACTAATCACTTTTAACATTGTTATTAATCTTATATTCAAATGGGCTCTGGAATAGGTCAGTTGCGGTTGGTACATTCTATGTATCGTCCGTTATTGATAAGGAAAGTGAATATAGGATATATAATATATTTAGTGTAAAAAGCGGCTAGATATTTAGATAGATATGCACGCACATGCACCACCCTCTCACCAGTGTATGACTACTTTTTCTTCCCCCTACCCAAGGGACCTTGAAAACTGAGTGTGACCGGAAATATATATATATATATATATATATATATATATATATATATATATATATATATATATATATATATATAACCAGACACCTGCTTTTTATTATATAGGGGAGATTATTATTATTATTATTGTTATTATTATTATTATTATTGTTATTATTGTTATTATTATAAATATGATTATTATTATTGTTATTATTGTCATCATCATCGTCGTTCCCCTCATTTACCTTATACCGCCTTCCCTCCTTTACCAAATTTAAACTACAAGACCCTTCCTCTTCCATTCCAACCACACTACTTTCATCCCCTCCACCTTCATTCCCGCCACCTTCATCCCCTCCTGGCACCTGCATTAGGGGTTAAACAGCGGAATCCCCTTCTCATGAGCGACCTCATTTTCGAAATCCTTTCTAAGGTCATTTGCTCCTCCAATGGGGAAAGGGGGGCGGGGGTAAGCAGCTGGTTTCAGTTTCATAAGAATGATGATTCTTTTTAGAGGTTTCTGAAGGAAGGTGGAAAAGAAAGAGTTGAGGAGAGTCCTTGGCCATCGTGTGATTATGCATTTGCTTGTGTGCGTTTTTAAAAGTATTTACCGGGAGGGGTAGATATATTTTTAACCTATAACTTTAATGTACACGAAGACCATCTGTACGTACATATAGTACATGTGATTATCTTGATTATCTTGTATAATTAAGCGTATATATATATATATATATATATATATATATATATATATATATATATATATATATATATGTATATATATATATATATATATGTGTGTGTGTGTGTATATATATTATATGTTATATATATATGTGTGTGTGTGTGGTATGTAATGTATTTGTGTGTATATATACATATATATGTATATGCATTTACATATATATATATATATATATATATATATATATATATATATATATATATATATATATATATGCTTATGTGTATTTGTATATGTATGTACAATATATTCTTTGTGGGTATATATATACATGTATATATATATATATATGAAAATATATATATGTATATACACACACACACACACACATATATATATATATATATATATATATATATATATATATATATATATATATATATATATATATATGTAAGTATAATATATATATATATATATATATATATATATATATATATATATATATATATATATATATATATATATATATATATATCAGTGATGGTGGCGAAAGCCAGTAATTTACATATCTCAGTGTGGACAGGGAAATAGGCAATTCTTAAAATCCATTCATCATAAATCCCGACGTTTCGTGATTTTCATTATCACATCTTCCAGGGCTATAAATAGGAAATACATAAATAACTTTAGGAAACAGTAATGAAAATATATACAAATTCATATTAAAAGTCAAAATTAGTAAAAAAAAAAAAAGAACTAAAAATTTAAATGAAATTATGCATACAACATAAGTAGAACCAACCTCATAGAAGCGCAATAAGAAACTGAATGGCATAAAATATCTGAAAAAAACGAAGAAGACTATGACAAGTACAATTGAGAGGAGGAGGCGTTTGTGTTTAACGCAGGGCTGCCAGATTTTAAAATGTGAAAAGGCCAACTTCTAATCAACATAAGCTTTAAAAGGACCACCCGTTAGTAGAAAAAGGACAAATATATAATATTTAAGGCCCGCATTTTTTTTCATATTAATAAAAGCCAACCAATTTAAGAAAAGGCCAAATTTAAGGGTTTTTTTTTTGGCCTGAAAAAAGGCCAAACTGGCAACGCTGGTTTAACGATCGAACCAGTCTTTTAATCTATACTTACTCTAGAATAGGCAAGTCGTGGTTATTAGATAGTTGCCCTATAATGCTAAAATCTTTATTTTTTTATATCTATTTTACACATTTTAACATGATTTTGAATATTTGAATGTTCTGGGCTGGATATTCTGCAACCTGTTCGAAAATTCACGTCTATGAGGATCAATTATTCTGACCTTCAACCTCTTGGTAGATCCTACCTAGGTCCTAGAGTTACACTTTGGGGAAATATATCGATACATTACACCAGAGGACATCAAAGGACTCAATTTATATTATTGAAAACAAAACAATGATGATAATAATAATGATAATAGTTATTATCATTATTATTATTATTATAATTATTATTAATATTACTAATAATAATAATAATAATAATAATAATAGTAGCAATAATAACAACAACAACAATAATAATAATAATAATAATAATAATAATAATAGTAATAGTAAATACTAATAAAAAAATTTTGGGGGAGCACATGGATGTACCTGCTGAGTCATCAGGATCCATTGCATTGCCCTCCCTGGTCCTACCTGTGGTAGAGATGTGACTTGGACACTGATCATACAGTATATATACTGTATATGGTCAGTCTCTAGGGAATTGTCCTCCTTGTTACGGCAGTGTCACTGTCCCTTGCCTCTGCCATTCATGGGCGGCCTTTAAACCTTTAAGTACGTTGGAGCTAAAATTTGAGTGATAGGCGTTATTATTATTATTATTATTATTATTACTTGCTGAGCTACAACCCTAGTTGGAAAAGCAGGATGCTATAAGCCCAGGGGCCCCACCGGGGAAAATAGACCAGTGAGGAAAGGATACAACTAAAAATAAATTATTTTGAGAACAGCAACATTAAAATAAATATTTCCTATTTAAAGTATAAAAACTTTACCCAAACAAGCGGAAGACAAATTAGATAAAATAGTGTGCCCGACTGTACCCTCAAGCATTTATCATATGCAATAATCAATTAACGGTTAGCTTACCATGTTCTACGTTTTATATTTTACTTATCAAGAAAAAATTAGAGAAAATAAATTCTTTTTTATAACAAAATAAGCTTGTTGTATATCTTATGCGAAGTTAATCTGGCGGAACGGGAAAACTGAATTGCTACGAGTGCCTGCAATTTTACCTTGAATTTACTCTGGTCAGGAAAATTCCGTACTGCTTGGCAATAACGCTACACGCTAGATTAAATAATCTCTCTCTCTCTCTCTCTCTCTCTCTCTCTCTCTCTCTCGAGAGAGAGAGAGAGAGAGAGAGAGAGAGAGAGAGAGAGAGAGAGAGAGAGATGCTTTTATGAGAATGCAAAGGATAGAAAAATTAATATAAAACTATCAAAACCGCTATAAGACACCCACATAATATATATATATATATATATATATATATATATATATATATATATATATATATATATATACATATATATATATATATATATATATATATATATATATATATATATATATATATATATATATATATATTCTTACGAAGCTGGCCTAATGTAGAAGAAATAATTTATTAATATATTTTATTTATATATTTCATTTGTGTATTTGAGGTGAATAGCCAGCTCTTAAGGTGAGTTCCTCTCATGTAGGTATAAGTTTGGTATGTAAATTATGTAAGACTTTCGTCGTTAGTTTATTTATATTCTTCATTCAAGTCAGCATATGTAAATTTACGTTATTTGTAAGAATTAACTTTTTATTTCACGTATTTTGTTACAGTCTTACGTAATCTGTTTAAGAGTGCCATATGATCCATACGAGATATGAACAAGGGCTTATGTAAATCTTTTTTATATTTTTATGAGGTATTGCATCATTTTTGTGGGAAAATACGCAATTCCTATATTTGCCACGTGTTTTGGAAGGTTATCGAAAACCCCACTGTTAGATTTTTTTTTTTTTCCGAGAACGGTAGGGTGGCGTAGCAGCTGAGAGACAGATTGGCCTGAAACCAAGGTTTGTCCCCTGGAATTCTTATCTTTTTAATCGAGTTGATAACTCTGGCGTCGCTAGGTGCCAGCTCCCAAGCTACGAGAATAATATGGAAGTTACTAAATTCATATATAAGCGCCACCAGGGATGCATAGCGGCAGAAGAGAAACAGCTGTCCTGTGAACGAGTCAAAGATCATCCCTTTCTTTCTCTCAAAGTGCCTATAGTGTGTCCTTTAAACCTTTTATTATACTGCAAGGGGCTGTTCGTTATAAACTAAAAAAAAAGTAATTTCAACGTGGAGTACGTCTTTCAAGCATACGATTTAAAGGAGAGTATGTAAGCATATTTATGTAACAGAAATCAGATGAAATTGGATGAATTACCTCAGTGCAGATTTCAGTGGGATTTTTTTTTTTTTTTTTCACCCATGCAAATCATCTATTTTACTATGAAGCTAATATTTACTCTTGAATAACAAACTTCCTCTGTGTCACAGAAGATAATAGCTATTATAATTCATTGTAGCTTTTGGTACCTTAAAATCTGTAATTGGTAAGAATTCAAGATACTAATTTTATTTCATAAATGTGTAAATAATCGTGATATGTAATCCTCAGCCCTTCTAGAAATATAGATTCATTCAGTTATATTTTTAGGGAAAAAGATTTTGACAATAATAAGATCTGAACAATGAATGGAATTTTTATAATAAATTACGTTGTAATACTGCACGCTATTAAAAAGATGCTTTTTAAGAACCCGTAGTAAATCTTCCTTTTTTATTTAATTTTTCTTATTATATTTTCCTATTGATATCTAGTTATTTTTTCAGCGCTGACTTATGTTTTAGACCAAAATACTATGGAGAAAATCTGAAATAAATCTTTGACATTGATAAATTCAAAACCGTGTGCCTCCTTTAAGCCGATGTAAGAGGTTTATGATAATAAGCAAGAGAGAATTAGTTCTCATTATAATTTTCTGAATAATTCAACTATGAAAAAAAAAAATAAGAAAAGATGACCCAAACGTGAGTCATAGTTTATTCATCTTCATCACAAATGTGAAGAAACATTTAATATCGTAATGAAAATGAAGATCCGAAATATTGAATCCAAAATCCAAACCGTCAATTAAATAATGATGATAAAAGAGAATAACATAGAGAAAGAGACAAACAGACAAATGAAGGAGGACTTAACATATAAGAGAGAAGGAAGAGAGAATTGAGAGGCATAACTGAAGGGTGATGCCAA
>NC_090735.1:127897569-127905069 GCF_036898095.1 Palaemon carinicauda | reverse complement strand
AATAATAATAATAATGATAGTGATTAGCAGTCAAACGAATGATGATACTCTTTTATATCTTATTATCCAGAACATTATGGATTTAAGTCTTTTATTATTATTATTATTATTATTATTACTATCCAAGCTACAACCCTAATTGGAAAAGCAAGATGCTATAAGCCCAGGGGCTCCAATAGGGAAAAATAGCCCAGTGAGGAAAGGAAATAAGGAAATAAATAACTGAAGAGAACAAATTAACAATAAATCATTCTAAAATAAGTAATGTCAAAAGAGATATATCATATATAAACTATTAACAACATCAACAACAAATATGTCATATATAAAGTATAAAAAGACTCATGTCTGCCTGGTCAATAAAAAAGCATTTGCTCCTACTTTGAACTTTTGAAGTTCTACTGATTCAACAATCCGATTAGGAAGATCATTCCACAACTTGGTAACAGCTGGAATAAAACTTCTAGAGTACTGCGTAGTATTGAGTCTTATGATGGAGAAGGCCTGGCTATTAGAATTAACTGCCTGCCTAGTATTACGAACAGGATAGAATTGTCCAGGGAGATCTGAATGTAAAGTATGGTCAGAGTTATGAAAAATCTTATGCAACATGCATAATGAACTAATTGATCGACGGTGCCAGAGATTAATATCTAGATCAGGAATAAGAAATTTAATAGACCGTAAGTTTCTGTCCAACAAATTAAGATGAGAATCAGCAGCTGAAGACCAGACAGGAGAACAATACTCAAAACAGGGTAGAATAAAAGAATTAAAACACTTCTTCAGAATAGATTGATCACCGAATATCTTAAAAGACTTTCTCAATAAGCCAATTTTTTGTGCAATTGAAGAAGACACAGACCTTATATGTTTCTCAAAAGTAAATTTGCTGTCAAGAATCACGCCTAAAATTTTGAAAGAGTCATACAAATTTAAAGAAACATTATCAATACTGAGATCCGGATGTTGAGGAGCCACCGTCCTTGACCTACTTACAATCATACTTTGAGTTTTGTTAGGATTCAACTTCATACCCCATAATTTGCACCATGCACTAATTTTAGCTAAATCTCTATTAAGGGATTCACCAACCCCAGATCTACATTCAGGGGATGGAATTGATGCAAAGAGAGTAGCATCATCTGCATATGCAACAAGCTTATTTTCTAGGCCAAACCACATGTCATGTGTATATAGTATGAAAAGTAATGGGCCAAGAACACTACCCTGTGGAACACCGGATATCACATTCCTATACTCACTATGGTGCCCATCAATAACAACTCTTTGAGATCTACTACTTAAAAAATCAATAATAATGCTAAGAAACGACCCACCCACTCCCAACTGTTTCAGTTTGAAAACAAGGGCCTCATGATTAACACGGTCAAAGGCAGCACTAAAATCAAGGCCAATCATACGAACTTCCCGACCACAATCAAGGGATTTCTGTACTGCATTGGAGATTGTAAGAAGGGCATCACATGCTCCAAGGCCTTTCCGAAAACCAAATTGCAAACTAGGGAATAGATGATTACCTTCAGCAAACCTATTAAGACGTTTTGCCAGAAGACGTTCAAAACCTTTAGATAATATGGGAGTTATGGAAATTGGGCGGTAATCAGTGGGACTTGAGCTACCACAAACACATTTACATAGAGGAGTAACATTACCAATTCTCCAACAAGTGCTAAAAGCTCCTCTTCTTGCTAACTTGCGTAAAATAACAGATAACTTTGGAGCTAAGAAATCTGCTGTCTTTATAAAAAACAAAGGAAAAATACCATTAGGGTCTACGCCTCCATAAGCATCAAGGTCCATCAACAGAGCTTTAATCTCACGAGATCGAAAAGCTAAACTAGTTAGTTTAGCCTCCGGAAAACAGGAATGAGGAAGTTCAAGTTTTTCATTACTCTGTTTACTGTCAAAAACATTAGCCAAAAGGGTTGCCTTTTCCTTTGGACAGTGAGTGACTGAGCCATCTGGTTTAAGTAAAGGAGGAACTGTTGCATCTACACCAAAGAGTGCAGATTTAAGGGTAGACCACCATTTATGTTCCTGAGTTGTACCAGAGAGGGTTTCTTTTATGATTAAATTGTACTCCTTTTCAGTTGAGGCATAAACTCTCTGAGCAAAAGCTCGAAGCTGAGTATAGTTGTTCCAGGTCAAATCTGATCTGTTACCCTTCCAAAGGTGATAGGCCTCCTGCTTCTCCAAATAAGCACGTCTACAATCATCATAATAATTATGATAACTATAACATTTCCTGCTAAATGGAAGATTCAAGTCAGTGTCAGATGGGTTTTTTATCTCATTACAAAATATTTAGAGTTACGAATCCTAAAAAAAAATCCTTCTGCAATAGAGATGAAAATGTGAATTTTGGAACATACTAGAGTTTACGGTCTTCGTTATCCTAAATTAGGATGATGGAATAGAGGCGCTCGTCTCGTATTAAAGGATCTGTGCTGGAGGAAGGAATCTGGTTTAAACTATATTGTTTTATTTATCCCATGTTTCATCATCATCATCATTCATCATCATCATCTCCTCCTACGCCTATTTACGCAAAGGGCCTCTGTTAGATTACGCCAGTCGTCTCTATCTTGAGCTTTTATTATTATTATTATTATTATTATTATTATTATTATTATTATTATTATTATTATTATTATTAGCCAAGCTACAACCCTAGTTGGAAAAGCAAGATGCTATAAGCCCAAGGGCTCCAACTGGGAAAAATAGCCCAGTGAGGAAAGGAAATAAGGTAATAAATAAATGATGAGAATAAATTAACAATATATATCCATATATATCTCTATATATCTATATTTCTCTATTCATTATTTACTTCGTGCTTCATATTCCCCACCCATGTAGGCCTGGGGCTTCCAACTCGTTTAGTGCCTCGTGGAGCTCAGCTGAACGTTTGGTGAACTAAACTCTCTTGGGGAGTGCGAAGAGCATACCCAAACCATCTGCATTTACCCCTAATCATGATCTCATCCACTGATGGGACTTGAGTAATCTCTCTTATAGTTTCATTTCTAATCTTGTCCTGCCATTTAATTACCAATAATCTTCCGAGGGCTTTGTTCTCAAATCTGCTAAACCATTGGAGATTGTTTCATTGTCTTACCATCTCACTAAGCTGCTATATAGTCTAATTTTGTACGTGTAATTTATCTCTCTAAATTTTTTTTTCAAAGTTGTATTATAACGACGAAGAGATTTCGTATACCCTTGAGAAAATGAAAGACTTCGTTCTTGCACTACTGGGAAACACAAAAGATCCCAAAATTTGAGAGTAATATGATTTATGTGAAATTCTGATAGCCCTAGCTTTATAGTTCGATTATCTCTCTATTGTGATTTTCGTCCTGGAGAAAGTGATATCTTCGTGTCTTGAACTCTTTTCACATCGAATTTGAATGAACATTCTCAAACTATGTTTTTATTAGATTAACTGGCCATTCTGGTATTAGAGGATGGCGTAATCTTTCTAAATGAAATTACAAACGAGTGGTTCAAGTCTAAAAAAAAAAAGGGAGGCTGCCAGTTCTTTTATCGATATCATCTATTAGACCATGACAAACGAATTATCAAATCCTGTTCATGAGACTTGTACCAACCGTGTGTCACACGATCGTACATAGTAACGCCATTTCATTTTGTGTATATATTATGCTTGTATCTTCGCTCTCCCCTCGCACTGATAGGGACCTGAAATAACATGTCTGTTTTTCTGACCAGTAACTGTTAACCGGTGCGGTGTGGGTTGAACATGAAATTGCCTGTTATGTCTTTTATTCCCTTTTTGCCTGGAGGTTATGTATATAGAAACTAATTTTCTGTAATAAAGTTCCTCAGTTGCTTTCATCCTGCCTTTGAGTCACAACCTTCTCTCGCCTTGTCACAGACTTTACAAAAATTTCATTGGATACAAACTTCCTTAAGTATACTGTTAGATTCAGCTTAATGTTGAAAAGGTTTAAAAGCTGATCATGAATGGCAAGGGCAAGGGACAGTGACATTGCCCTTTCGAGTAGGACAATGCCCTAGATACTTATCATATATACTTTACATATGATCAGCGCCCAAGCCCCCTCTCCACCCAAGCTAAGAACCAAGGAGTGCCAGGCAATAGCTGCTGATGACTCAGCAGAGAGACCCATAGGCTCCCCCCAAACCCCCATTCTTAGCTTACAAGGATGGTAAGGTTGGAGCTGCCCAAGAAACTAACTAGTCTGAGCGGGACTCGAGCCCCAGTCTGACGTTCACCAGTCAGGGACGTTACCACATCGGCCACCCCAACCCTTGTATACTTATAAGAAATTGATTGAATGGTCATTCTTATCAATATACATCTTATAATCTTGAATTCTATGCTCAACTTAGTTGATGTTTGTATCTTCCATGAAATTTGCTTCCTGTTGTAATCATGACCCTTATCCAACATTACTTTATAATATTAATTTTTCCTCACTTGAAAATTTTATTTCGAAGATAAGGGAAGACAGGATCCTGAAAAGACAGAAAAATACATTGATATTGTTAATTCATCATTTGAATATTATTTGTAGTAATATGAAAACATACAGGGAAGTCGAACTTCATTGCAATTGTTCTATAATTCTCATTTTTCTTCGCTCACTTAAAAATTTTATTTCGAAGATAAGGAAAGACAGGATCCTGAAAAGACAAATATACATTGACATTGTTAATTCATCATTTGAATACTATTTGTTGTATTATGAAAACATACAGGGAAAAGTCTAAGTTAATTGCAATTTTTCTCATTTTTCTTCACTTACTTGAAAATTTTATTTCGAAGATAAGGGAAGACAGGATCCTGAAAAGATAGAAAAATACATTGACATTGTTATTCATCATTTGAATACTATTTGTAGTAATATGAAAACATACAGGGAAGTCGAAGTTCATGCAAATTGCCTTGGGCTTCTAGCATCCAACCTTCCTCCACTTACCCCCTAAATTCATAGTCAATCTGAAACTTGAACGTTTTCTTTGGTTTGTCTTGGGAGGAGTTAGGATGGGAGATGTGGAGACTTTGCAATCAAAGGAAATCCATAAAAGATTACTTGAATGGCAATGAGATCCGAGTATATGTTTATAAGTATGACATCATTGCTGTTCTTGAACGGAAAGTTTTATTAAAGATATAGAATTATTGTGCATATTATTATTATTATTATTATTATTATTATTATTATTATTATTATTATTATTATTATTATTGCTGTTATTATTATTATTATTATTATTATTATTATTATTATTATTATTATTATTATTATTATTATTTGTTAAGCTACAACCCTAGTTGGAAAAGCAGGATGCTATAAGCCCAGGGGCCCCAACAGGGAAAATAATTTTTGTGTGCATATTATTATTATTATTATTATTATTATTATTATTATTATTATTATTATTACTTGCTAAGGTACAAGCCTAGTTTGAAAAGCAGGATGCTATAAGCCCAGAGGCCCCAACAGGAAAAATAGCCCACTACGGAAAGGAAACAAGGAAAAATAAAATATTCTATTTTTACTGAGCATTTGTTGATTCGTGATTCAGCAGTGAACCGGCAAAGTTAAAAGAAAGGAGAAGGTGTGTGTGTGTGTGTGTGTGTGTGTGTTAAATTGATTATCTACAATTTTTAATCAAGCAAATTGTTTCCTAGCAAGATTTCGAGGATCCTGGTTTTGTTTCCTTATGTTTGGCATCAATTATGTTGGGAACACTTAAATTTCAAAATGATTATTTTAGTGAAGTAGAAAGGGTATTATTTCGTAAAGGGATAAAGAGATTACGATCATAAGTGATGATTCCCTTTAGTTTATTCAGAAGATATATCAAAGTGAGTACAGACATTTGGGCTGGTTTGTTTCATTCCCACGTTTACCATTTTACCATTGTATTATATAGATCATTTTGTCATTATAGTGTAAGCAATGTTAATAAAGTATACTATATTAATAGAAGTTCCTATAATACCGTAAATACATTAAACACATTCTTTGTTAAAAGTCTTGTTATTAGATTAATCATTTCTGTATATTGTTACAGGTTCTTAGTAACAGAAGTTTAGACAGGGATCACGAACCCTTTTTACCTTCAGTGACGTCATTGTGACGTCAGTGTAACGAACGTGGCAACGAACATGCAAGAGCAAGAAACCTTTGATTGACAGGCTTCCCATAACGGGAACTCTTCCCATAGACGGAATTCCCAGTTTGTGAATAATGGGATTTTCATAATCTCCTTTTGCACCGAAATAACGACTGGTCAAAATGCAAAACTTTGGCAAAGCCGATTTACGATCGGCTGCTCGCTCAAGGCCATTCCAGGCCGAGCCGAGATCTCGGCTTTTAAGGGGAAACAAGAATTCTGTCCATAAATATATCAGATTGTAAATGGAATAATACCTCGGCGAAACGGCTCGTTTTACATTGCTGATTTATGAGGGCACGGAGAGGGAAGGGGGCTGAGGAGGGGGAGGAGGTTGAGGAAGGGGAGGGGGTTGATGAGAGGGAGGAGGGGGAAGGGGGTTGAGGAGAGGGAGGAGGGGAAGAGGGTTGAGGAGGGGAAGGGGGTTGAGGAAAGGGAGGAGGGGTAGGGGGTTGATGAGAGGGAGGAGGGGGAAGGGGTTGAGAAGAGGGAGGAGGGGGAAGATAAAATTGAAGGATGGAGTGAGGGGTAGGTGGTTGATTTCCTAGTTACTATTCACAGAGGAAATATCTATCAATTTATGTTTAAATACTATAGATGTGAAATTGAACACATGTACAAACATTATACATGTATATGTATATATGCATATATATTTTCCTCTTGGTGGTGGTAGAAAAGACTTTAGTTATGGTAAGCAGCTCTTCTAGGAGGAGGACACTCCAAACCATTGTTCTCTAGTCTTGAGTAGTGTCATAGCCTCTGTACCATGGTCTTCCACTGTCTTGGGTTGAATTCTCTTGCTTGAGGGTACACTCAGGTACACTATTTTATCTTGTTTCTTTTCCCCTTATTTTTTTTTTATTTTTTATAGTTTATATGTGACATTTCATTTAATGTTGTTACTATCTTAAAATATTTTATTTCAATTGTTCATTACTTCTCTTGTAGCTTATTTATTTCCTTTCATCACTGGGCTATTTTTCCTTGTTGGAGCCCTTGGGCTTATAGTATCCTGATTTTCTATCTAGGGTTGTAGCTATATATATATATATATATATATATATATATATATATATATATATATATATATATATATATATATATATATATATGTATATATATATATATATATATATATATATATGTATATATATATATATATATATATATATATATATATATATGTATATATATATATATATATATATATATATATATATGTATGTATATATATATATATATATATATATATATATATATATATACATATATATATATATATATATATATATACATATATAT
>NC_090735.1:127880069-127887569 GCF_036898095.1 Palaemon carinicauda | reverse complement strand
GAATGATTTATTGTTAATTTATTCTCATCACCTATTTATTTCACTGGGCTATTTTTCCCTGTTGGAGCCCTTGGGCTTGTAGCATCTTGCTTTTCCAACTATGGTTATGTCTTGGGTGGTAATAATGATAATAATAATAATAATTCTCACAAATCAATCTGATTGCCATTAGATAAGCTCCAGTATTTAATTGTCAATATTATTATTTAAAAAAATCCATAAGGTTGTGGTGGCCTATTGGAAACGTCCCTGCCTGGTAATCGTCAGAGTGGGGTTCGAGTCCCTCTCAAACGCGTTAGTTTCTTTTGTGGCTGCAATCTCACCATCCTTGTGCGCTATTTTCCCTGTGGGGGTCCCCCGGACTTATAGCATCTGCTTTTCCAATGAGGGTTGTAGCTTAGCTAGTAATAATGATAATAATAATAATAATAATAATAATAATAATAATAATAATAATAATAATAATAATAATAATAATAATAATAATATAGATCGGGAATTTAGGGAAGTCTATAGGTCTACCCGCTGAGTCATCAGCATCCATTGCCTGGCCCTCCCTGGTCCTAGCTTTGGTGGAGTGGGACCTTTAGCACTGATCATGTGCATATATAATCATTATTCAGGGCATTGTCCTGCTTTCTAGAGTAATGTCACAATCCCTTGCCTCTGCCATTGATGAACGGACTTTAAAATCTTACGTAAAGTCTTTTTTTTTTTTGTCAGTGTTATGTGTTTTCGTTTATGTTTTAATTATGATAAAAGGATTACAACCGAGGATAACATTATGTGTTTTCGTTCATGTTTTAATTATGATAAAAGGATAATAACCGAGGATAACATTATGTGTTTTCGTTCATGTTTTAATTATGATAAAAGGATAACAACCGAGGATAACATTATGTGTTTTCGTTTATGTTTTAATTATGATAAAAGGATAACAACCGAGGATAACATTATGTGTTTTCGTTTATGTTTTAATTATGTTAAAAGGATAACAACCGAGGATAACATTATGTGTTTTCATTTATGTTTTTATTATGATAAAAGGATAACAACCGAGGATAACATTATGTGTTTTCGTTTATGTTTTAATTATGATAAAAGGATAACAACCGAGGATAACAGTGTTATTAATCATATTCATTCATTATCAGCTCATTTCCTGAATGAATAGGTAAATTGGCGGGAAAATGAATAATTACGTTGGCGGAATGAAGGTCATAATTGCCTGGTATTACTAATTATCGTCTTAAAGTTCCAAGGACCACTCACGGTAATAAGGCTACCCTGAAGAGGTGAATTAATTGGCATTAGGAATATTTCGATATATCTCTTGGATTACTTGACAGTGAGAGAAATTTTAAATTAGGCTCCACATTCTTTAAGTATATGCAGTGCCCTCCTTGCTATATATGTATATATATATATATATATATATATATATATATATATATATATATATATATATATATGTGTGTGTGCATATATATATATATATATATATATATATATATACATATAGATATTTATGTATATATATACATATACATACGCACATATATATACATATATATATATATGTATATATATGTATATATATGTATATATATATATATATATATATATATATATATATATATATATATATATACATAAATATATATATTTATACACACACACACACACACACATATATATATATATATATATATATATATATATATATATATATATATATATATATATATATATATATATATATATACACATATATATAAAGCCAGTTACTTCCTCTAAACTTCCTCTATTAAATAGGGGGAAACAACATGTGAATACTCGTCAATTCTGACTGACCAATCAAGAAAAGCAAAGATAGTCTCAAACCAACTCTCAATCTCTTTAAGTTCATGTGAGAGATAATGCAAATTTCAACAATTCATTTACCTATGGACAATAGTCCTATTACAAACTCCTGTAAGCGGAAAACTCCTCAAAGTGATCATTGTTGCGTTAATCATATTGCTTTGTTCGCCATCTTGTGGCCAATCACGTAATCTCTTTGATGTAGGTAAGCCAATCACGTGGCTTATAAGAATGGTGGGACAGACAAATAAGGTTTTTTTTTTTTCAAGTGGTTGAGATAGATGGAACATTGCATATTCGACAGACTAAATAAACAAATAGTTTTTTTTTTTTTATTTACTCAGCATATTCAGTAATTTTCAATTTACTCAAGATGGTATATATATTTCGATACGTGTAGAGACTACTTCCTTAATCTTATATGCGTGTTTGCGTATAGTATTTTATGTATTGATACACGTGTTTTATACGTATAAAGATCAACGGAATTTATTATAACTTCAACAACCAGACAGAGTTTACAAAGAATAAACTTGAAATTTCGTAACGAATGAATCTTAATTTTCCATTAAAACGCTAGTTCAAACGAAGATTTGTCCAGCGGAACAACCCCCACTAGGAATTGTGTGTGTGTGTCAGATTGCCTTTCCTTTGTGTAAGACACGGGCTCTTGCCTTAGGCAGCCCGTAAACACTAGGAAGAACTGGGTAACCTTAAACAGAGCAAGGGTATAAGTAGCCAGGTTGGCCTTTTTCATGCTAAAAATATCAAATTTGGCCTTTTTTGAAATTTGTTAGCCTTTAGCAATATCATAAGAAAGGTTGGCACTTTTTTTAGTAATGGGTTGGCTTTTTAAAGCTGCAGTTGATCAGAAGTTGGCCTTTTCTCACCTAGAAAACCTAGGAACCCTGGCTAGATAACCGTCACCAATGGTGGTTAGCCACTAGCCCTGAATGTCGATGAGGAGCAACACTACAGACAATGGAACGCATCGTACGAGCCCACTGTGCCCTTATTTCTCAGGTCAAGACCTCAGAGAGGCAAACTACAACTCCCTCCTGAGGGTTCGACATTGCTGCTTTAACACATGATGATTTAAACGCAATTATTGGAACATGGCATTTGAGTCATATGACTTCATTTGTGCATTTTATCAGTCTCAGGGTGACGTTGGAGAGACTTTTCCGCTTAAAGGGTATTACCACGCAAATTTGATTTTCTTAATTATTCAATCAGTATTGACAATGGAATTTTGCGGATGAAAATTACGTTGTACCAATTCCATATATTGGATGTGCAAATGTTTGCAATTGCATACACACACACACACACACACACACACACACACACACACACACATATATATATATATATATATATATATATATATATATATATATATATATATATATATATGAATCTCTGGTTTTTCTCAGTTGGAGAAAAGACAAAAAACCTTGCTTAAATTTAAAAAAAAAATTACTAAAAGTAGTTTATATTTATTTGTGAGTTGCATTTTGCAAAGAATGGCTTATAAGCTTCTATTTGCTGTTCGAAATTTTGCTTGATTTAACCGAGTCATATTTGCATTAAGTAAGATATAGAAAGAATGTAGTTTCAAGATATCTGCTAGGTACAATATTAATCTTTTTGCATTTAATCATTCCTTCAAGATAAGGAACTCCTAACCTACATAATTATAATAGATATAGAAAAAGAGCCGTTATATAAAATAGATTTTATTCATTATTATTATTATTGTTAGTATTATTATTATTATTGCTATTATTATAATTGTTTATACTATTTCTGTCATTATTATTATTATTGCTATCACCATTATTAGCATTATTATTACTATTATCATTATTATTATTATTATTGTTATTGTTATTTATCATTATTATCATAACTTTCATAACTTATTATTATTATCATTATTATTATTATTATTATTATTATTATTATTATTATTATTATTGTTATTGTTATTTATTATTATTATCATAACTTATTATTATTATTATCATTATTATTATTATTATTATTATTATCATTATTGTTGTGGTTACTATTATTATTATTATTGTTATTATTATTATTACTATTATTATTATTATTATTATGGTTGTTGTGGTTACTATTATTATTATTATTATTATCATCATTATTATTATTGTTATCATTATTATTGACATTATAATCAATTTTATTATCATTATTGTTATTATTATTATTAGGATAGGAATTATTATTATTTAAAAAACTCTAGAAAAACAATTTTTTTTTTTCCATTAAAGAAAAATCCACATTTTTCCAATCCCATTACCTTAAAAAATTATGGCACAAAATCCCCACCCCAACGGTTTCCAGAGTAAAGAAAACCCTAACGACTTTAGAATGTTATTTGAAAAACGGGCCAGAGGATTAACTCTAATCCCCAGCGTCGGTCTTGTTAGGGCAAAAAGAAAATGTGGATGTGTATATACATATATATGCATATATATGTGTGTGTATATATATATATATATATATATATATATATATATATATATATATATATATATATTTATATATATATATATATATATATATATATATATATATATATATATATATATATTTATCTGTGTGTAAGCAAATAGTGTATGTAAATATACATATATATATATATATATATATATATATATATATATATATATATATATATATATATATATATATATATATATATATAATCATCATCATCATCATCATCTCCTCCTACGCCTATTGATGCAAGGGGCCTCGGTTAGATTTCACCAGTCGTGTCTATCTTGAGCTTTTAATTCAATGCTTCTCCATTCATCATCTCCTACTTCGTGCTTTATATATATATATATATATATATATATATATATATATATATATATATATATATATATATATATATATATATATATATATGTGTGTGTGTATATGTGGCTATTTTTCCCTATTGGAGCCCTTGAGCTTATAACATCTTGCTATTCCAACTAGGTTTGTAGCTTGGCTAGTAATAATAATAATATATATATATATATATATATATATATATATATATATATATATACACATATATATATATATATATATATATATTATATATATATATATATATATAAACACACACAAACATATATTTACAGCGTGCCTAGAATAAGTTTTTGAGAATGTTGTTTGGAAAAATGATGTAGGAATTAACAATATTGGGGAATGCCTTACCAACTTCTTTTGCAATCCGTATGGATCCATTATGTTATTCTTAATGTCCAACTGTTGTCTTTCATTTTCATTATATTCCCTGCTTATATCCATTTCTTATTATTATTATTTTCATTATTATTATTATTATTATTATCATTATTATTATTATTATTATTACCTAAGCTAAACCCCTAGTTAGAAAAGGTAGATGCTACAAGCGTAGGGCTTGAACTGGGAAAGTAGCCCATTGAGGAAATGAAACAAGGAAATAAATAAACTGCAAGAGAAGTACTGAACAATTAAAATAAGATATTTTAGGAATAATAACAACGTTTAACAGACCTTCACATATAAACTGTAAAAGAGACTTATGTCAGCCTGTTCAACATAAAAAACATGTTCTGATAGTTGGAATTTATGAAGTTCCATCGATTCAAATACCTGGTTAGGAAAATCCTTCCACAACTTTGCCACAGGAGGAATAAAACTTATAGAATACTGTGTCGTATTGAGTCTCATAATTGGGAAGGCCTGATTATTAGAATTAACTGCATACCTAGTATTACGAGCAACATTTTACTGTTCGCGAAGATATGAACGCAAATGATGGTCAGAATTATGAAAAATATTATGGAACATGCATAACGAGCTAATTTAACGACGGTGCCGTAGATTAATATCTAGCTCAGGAAGAAGAAATTTAATAGACCGTTAGTTCCTGTCCAACAAATTAAGATGGGAATCATTAGCTGAAGGCCAGATAGGAGAACAATACTGGAAACAAGGTAGAATGAAAGAATTGGAATACTTCTTCAGAATAGATTGATCACTGAAAACCTTAAAAGACTTTCTGAATAAACTTTTTTTTTTTTATTTATTTATTTTTTTTTTGAAGGAGAAGAAGAGACAGAACTGATGTGTTTCTCAAAAAAAAAAATTTGCTGTCAAGATTCACACCTAAAATTTTAAAGTCATGCAATGAGCTTGTTTTCTAGGTCAAACCACAAATCATGTGTTAAAAGGTAGTAGGTTGGCCAGGGCACAAGCCGCCCGTTGAGATACTACTGCTAGAGAGTTATGGGATCCTTTGACCGGCCAGACAGTACTACATTGGATCCTTCGCTTTGGTTACGGTTCTTTCCCTTTGCCTACTCATACACCGAATAGTCTGGCCTATTCTTTACAGATTCTCCTCTGTCCTCATACACCTGACAACACTAAGATTACCAAACAATTCTTCTTCACCCAAGGGGTTAACTACTGCACTGTAATTGTTCTGTAGCTACTTTTCTCTTGGTAAGGGTAGAAGAGACTCTTTAGCTATGGTAAGCAGCTCTTCTAGGAGAAAGACACTCCAAAATCAAAACATTGTTCTCTAGTCTTGGGTAGTGCCATAGCCTCTGTACCATGGTCTTCCACTGTCTTGGGTTAGAGTTTTCTTGCTTGAGGGTACGTTCGGGCACACTATTCTATCTAATTTATCTTCCTCTTGTTTTGTTGAATTATTTAAAGTCTATATAATAAATATTTATTTTCATGTTGTTACTGTTCTTAAAATATTTTATTTTTCCTTGTTTCCATTCCTCACTGGGCTATTTTCCCTGTTGGTGCCCCTGGGTTTATAGCATCCTGCTTTTTCAACTAGGGTTGTAGCTTAGCAGTTAATAATAATAATAATATAGTATGAAAAATAATGGGCCAAGAACGCTATCCTGAAAAACAAGAGATATCACATTCCTATACTCGCTGTGGTGCCCAGCAACAACAGCTCTTTGAGATCAATTACTTGAAAATTCAATAATGATGCTAAGAAAAGACCCACCCACTCCTAACTGTTTGAGTTTGAAAACAGTGGCCTGATGATTAATTATGTCAAAGGCAGCATTGAAATCAAGGCCAGTCATTCGATCTTCCTGACCACAATTAAAGGATTTCTGTACTGCATTGGAGATTGTAAGAAGGGCATCACATGCTCCAAAGCCTTTACCAAAGCAAAATTACAAACTAGAGAACAGATGATTACCTTCAGCAAACCTACGAAGATGTTTTGGCAAAAACCGTTTAAAAATTTTAGATGATGTGAGAGATGGAGAAATTGGGCTGTAATCAGCTAGCTGGACTTGAGCTACCACAAACGCATTTACATTATAGAGTAATATTACCAATTCTCCAACAAGTGCTAAAAGAACCTTTTCTTGCTAACTTGCAGAAAATAACAGATAACTTGCATGTTGTTAGAATACCCTATACTTTAGTTTGCTCTGGTATCCATATTGCTCTTTTTCTGTCTGTTAGTGTTATTCCCGTCATTACTTTTTTCATGGCTCTTTGAGTTGTAACTAGCTTATGTTCTAAGGCTTTAGGAAGGCTCCATTTTTTATGCTTTAGTTAATACAGGTATGAGCATTTCAT
>NC_090735.1:127855069-127862569 GCF_036898095.1 Palaemon carinicauda | reverse complement strand
AATCTCCGCATTTGTTGTTGTCGTTGTATGTATACTTAAACATAAACATTCCCTCAAAATGCCAACGACAATCCTAGGACCATTAATAAATCGGAAACCTGGGCTTAAAGTAGGGTAGGCACACACAAATGCGCAGTGTGACTTCTTCCTTCTGCTGATTCCATCTTGTAAATTATTTGTGTTGCATCTGGAGGGTTGGTATCCACTTATTATTTTATATTTTCTACTTTTTCCTATGTTCACAGCCATAAACATATTCTTGATCCACTATTCCAGAATAATTGAATCTTCTTGAGGGGACACAGCGTCGTAAAAATAGTCAGACTTGTTTCTTCTGCATCTGTCCACCTGAGAAAGAAACACTACAAGTGAATCTTTATCAAGGACCAGTGCATTCCAAAACTAGTGTGACTTCTTCCCTCAGCTGACTCCATCTTGTAGTTTATTCCATTTGCATCTGGAAGGCCGGATTCCATATTTCATTTTGTTTATTTAAAAAAATATATATAAAATTTGAAAAATCCAAAAAAATTAACCCAGCCACTGAGGCGGCCAAGCCAGCCTCAACTTGGTGCTGGTCCCAAGCCTGGGTAAATGGGGAGGGTTGGCGGTAGGAACGGCATCAGGCTATAAAAAATCAGCCAAAACCAATATGGTCAGTGGAGTTTGTGAAATTAGGATTAATGCTAGGGCTTTCCGAGTAGGCGACGTGTTGGGAGCAAATATGGAAGGAAGAAATGGTGTAGGAATAATATTATCGAAAGATCTGTAGGAAAGTTAGATTGGAGTGAATAGGAGAAATGACAGAATTATGAGTTTATAGCTGGGACTGGGAGCAACAATAGTCAATGTGGTGTGTTCCTATGCCCCGCAAGCTGGATGTACAGAGGAGGAGAAGGGTGTATTGTGGTCCATCTCCTCCCAGAATGTATCCTCCTTCTCTGTACATCCAAGTTGCGGGGCATAGGCACACACCACATTGACTATTGTTGCTCCCAGTCCCAGCTTTAAACTCTTAATTCTGTCATTTTTCCTATTCACTCCAATCTAACTTTCCTTCAGATCTTTCGATAATATTATTCCTACACTATTTCTTCCTTCCATATTTGCTCCACTGTAATAAAATTTACAACCTTCGCCTAGTTCTCTTGCCTTATTTCCATTCCACCTGGTCTCCTGCACACACAGCACTCCAATCTTCCTTCTCCCCATGAGGTCAACCAGCTCCCGCCCTTTTCCAGTCATTGTTCCCACATTCAGAGTAGCTACTCTCATCCTCTCCTCAGATATTTTCCTCTGAGCTTGCCTCTTTAAGCCAACCCGCCCATGACTGGGTAGCCCTTACCGATTTTTCAGAGGGATCAGGCGAGGTCCCAACGCGTCTCTTACGGGGAACGCCCTAGCATTAATTCTAATCTCACAATTTCCACTGGCCATACTGGTTTTGGCTAATTTTTCATGGCCGTATGCCTTTCCTGCCGCCAACCCTCCCCATTTAGCCAGGCTTGGGACCGGCACCAAGTTGAGGCCGGCTTGCCCCCCTTAGTGGCTGGGTTATTTTTTTTGGATTTTTCTAATTTTATATTTTCTTTTATATTTTCTATTTTTTTCCTGTTCACAGCCCAAAACATATTCCTGATCCACTATTCCAGAATAATTGAATCTTCTAGAGAGGACTCAGCGTTCTAAAAGAAGTCAGACTTGTTTCTTCTGCATCTGTCCACCTGGTAAAGAAACAGTACAAGTGAATCTTTATCAAGGAACAGTGCATTCCAAAACAAGTGGGACTTTTTCCCTCTGCTGAATCCATATTGTAAATTATTCGCTTTGTATCTGGAGAGCTGGAATCCACTTCATATTTTTTTGGATTTTCTATTTTTTCCCATGTTCACAGCCCTAAACATATTCCTGATCTACTATTCCAGTAAAATGGAATCTTCTTGAAGGGACACAGGATACTAAAAGAAGTCAGACTTGTTTCTTCTGCATTTGTCCACCTGATAAAGAAAAAGTACAAGTGAATCGTTATCAAGGAACAGTGCATTCCAAAACAAATGGGACTTCTTCCCTCTGCTGAATCCATCTTGTAGATTATTTCCTTTGCATCTGGAATGCCAAACTCCATATTTTATTTTGTTTATTATATTTTTTATTTTTGGATTTTTCCTTTTATATGATTTTTTTTTCTATTTTCTTCTATATTCACAGCCCTAAACATGTTCCTGATCCACTATTCCAGTAAAATAGAATCTTCTTGAGGGGACACAGTGTATTAAAAGAAGTCCGACTTGATTCTTCTGCATTTGTCCACCTGATAAAGAAACAGTACAAGTGAATCTTTATCAAGGAACAGTGCATTCCAAAACAAGTGGGACTTCTTCCTATGCTAAATCTATCTTGTAGATTATTCCATTTGCATTTGGAAGGCTTTACATAAAAGCTTATTTCTCACAAAACTAAAATTAAAACTAAAAATTAAACTAAACTAAAACTCAACTCAAACTTGTACTAATAATATTTTCAACCATACATTTTTTTTTTCTGTCCTTAACACATATTCCTTATCCACTATTCCGGAACAATGGAATCACCTTGAGGGGAAACAGCGTACTAAAAGAAGTCAGACTTGTTTCTTTTGCATCCGTCCACCTGACAAAAAAACAGTACAAGTGAATCTTTACCAAGGAACAGTTGTAGATTATTCCATTTGCATCTGGAATGCCTTACATAAAAACTTATTTCCTCACAAAACTAAACTTAAACTAAAAATTAAACTAAACTAAAACTCAACTGAAACTTATACTAAAAATACTTTCCACTATACATATATATATATGTGTGTATATATATATATATATATATATATATATATATATATATATATATATATATATATATATATATACATACATATATATATGCATATATATATATACATATATATATATATATATATATATATATATATATATATATATATATATATACATATATATATATATATTACTGTCCTTAACATATTCCTTATCCACTATTCCGGAACAATGGAATCTCCTTGAGGGGAAACAGCGTACTTGAAGAAGTCATACTTGTTTCTTTTACATCTGTCCACCTGACAAAGAAACAGTACAAGTGAATCTTTACCAAGGAACAGTGCATTCCAAAACAAGCGGGACTCCTTCCCTCTGCTGAATCCATCTTATGGATTATACTAAAAATATCAACTGAAACTTACTCTGAAAATATTTTTCCACTAAATGTTTTTTTTTTTCTTTTTTTCTGTCTTTTTATTTTTTTCATTTTTTAAAAATCTTTTTGGGATTTTTATTTTTTTTTCACAGCACTAAAATGAAAAATTCAACTGAAACTTATACTGAAAATATTTTTCCACTAATTTTTTTTTCTTTTTTTTTTTATATTCACAGCACTAAGCTGGAAAATTCAACTGAAACTTATACTAGGAAATTCAACTGAAACTTATATTAAAAATTCAACTGAAACTTATATTAAAAATTCAACTGAAACTTATACTAAAAATATTTTTCCTTTTTTTTTCTTTTTTTTTTCTTTTTTTCCCCTCTCAGTTCACAGTACTAAACTGAAAAATTCAACTGAAACTTATTCTAAAAAATTCAACTGAAACTTATGCTAAAAATATTTTCCACTATATATAATTTTTTTCTATTTTTATATATTTTGGGCTGATTTTTTTTTTTTTTTTTATAATTTATTTATTCACTGCACCAAACTGCAATGATTGTTCCTTTACACATGACGATATCCTTAATAATAGTATTGGTGGTCATTTCCCTGACGATGATGATCCCTTTTTGGTCCTTGATTGGACTGCCGATGCTCTTCCCATCTTGGGCGTCCTTGATTGTAATGCCGACGTTGGTTCCACTGCCCTGGCTGATGCCTTGGTGGCTCCTGATGATACCACTGGCCTCCATTCCTTTCCCAGTGATCGTATTCCTTCTCATGGCGTAGCTCTTCATCATAATCTCTTTGGTTTCCTTCATCCACCAGAATCAGTTTAGCATTAACCACCTTTTTGTACTTCTCCTCGAATGCCTCCTGTAGGAATTCGGGTTTGTCCCGATGTCTGTCTGGGTGGAACGTCATAGACATGTCCCTGAAGGATCTTATAATTTTTGCCTTTGTGGCTGTCTGTTCTAAACCCAGAATCTCATAGTGACCCTTTTCTTCCCATTCCTTCTGCAGTGCTTTAGTATCATCTATGATTTTTAGAAATTTCCCTGATTTCTTAACCTTTACCGTTTCGAAGTCCTTCAAGGCAGCGTCGAAAAGGCCAAGTTTGACGAGGTGCCTTCCTCGTAACAAGTACGCTTTCCATCCTTCCAGACCTTTCTCGATAGCCATTGAACAGTCCAAAACAATATCCATATGAGGAGGCTTCTCAGTGGCTGCGTTTGCTTCAGCCCGAAGAACATGCAGAAGAGCAGTTTCTCCTTCGTAGTGCGTCTCCATACTCAAGGCTTCGGTGAAAATATCTACTGCCTCTTTGTGCCTGTTATTCATCTGCGCAAATAACCCAGCCATCAATAAGCTTTTCCTCTTATGTTCATCCTTATTCTCAGCTTTATGAACTTCCGCCGTCTCAGCTACCAGCTGCTCCTTTTCTGCCTTCAGTTCACAAACTACACTTTTCAGTTTATTCAATTGCTCCATGTTCTTACTTTCCGCCTTCTTCATTTCTTCATTTTCTTTTTCAAACTTCTCCACAATCATATTTCGTTCCATTATCTCCAGGTCTTTTATTTTGCACAAAAATTCCAGTTTTTCATAATCTTGCTCCATGTCAGCTTTAAGTTTTTCTCTTTCTTCCTTCAGTTGGTCAACTTCACGTTTCCATTTATTGAGTTGTTCCATTTTCTCATTTTGATTTGTCTTCACTTTCTCATTTTCATTTCTGAGATTTTCCAGCAATTTTTTCAGTTTCTTCACCTGAAGGTCTTTTTCAAAGCATTTCGATTTCAATTTAGCTTTTTCTACCTTCAATCCCACAAAATCACTTTTCAATTTATTTAGGTTTTCTGTTTTCTCATTTTCATTTTTCTTCACTTTCTCATTTTCGTGTTTGAGAATTTCCATAAAAATTTTCAGTTCCTTCATCTGAAGGTCTTTTTCGACGCATTTAGATTCCAGTTTCGCTTTTACTGCCTTCAATTCACCAACTTCATTTTTCAATTCCTTTACTAGTTCTTTATTTTCATATTGTTCTTTCATAATTTCTTCATTTTCAGTTTCAAACTTCTCCGCAATCATATTTCGTTCGATTATCTCAAGGTCTTTTATTTTGCACAAAAATTCCAGTTTTTCATAATCTTGCACAAAGTCAGCTTTAAGTTTTTCTCTTTCTTCCATCAATTCACCTACTTCCTTTTTCAATTCCTTTACTAGTTCATTTTTCTCATTTTGGTCTTTCTTCATTGCTTCATTGCCATTTCTGATATTTTCCATCAAATTTCCACGTTCCTTCATCTGAAGGTCTTTTTCGACGCATTCAGATTCCAGTTTAGCCTTTTCTGCCTTCAATTCACCAATTTCATTTTTCAATTCCTTAACTAGGTCCTTCTTCTGATTGTGTTCTTTCTTCATTACTTCATTTTCATCTCTGATATTTTCCATCAAATTTTCTGGTTCCTTCATCTGAAGGTCTTTTTCGACGCATTCAGATTCCAGTTTAGCCTTTTCTGCCTTCAATTCACCAACTTCCTTTTTCAATTCCTTTACTAGTTCTTTCTTCTCCTTTTGTTCTTTCTTCATTACTTCATTTTCATCTCTGATATTTTCCATCAAATTTCCACGTTCCTTCATCTGAAGGTCTTTTTCGACGCATTCAGATTCCAGTTTAGCCTTTTCTGCCTTCAATTCACCAATTTCATTTTTCAATTCCTTAACTAGGTCCTTCTTCTGATTGTGTTCTTTCTTCATTACTTCATTTTCATCTCTGATATTTTCCATCATATTTTCTGGTTCCTTCATCTGAAGGTCTTTTTCGACGCATTCAGATTCCAGTTTAGCCTTTTCTGCCTTCAATTCACCAACTTCCTTTTTCAATTCCTTTACTAGTTCTTTCTTCTCCTTTTGTTCTTTCTTCATTACTTCATTTTCATCTCTGATATTTTCCATCAAATTTCCACGTTCCTTCATCTGAATGTCTTTTTCGACGCATTCAGATTCCAGTTTAGCCATTTCTGCCTTCAATTCACCAACTTCATTTTTCAATTCCTTAACTAGTTCCTTTTTCTGATTGTTTTCATTCTTCATTACTTCATTTTCATTTCTGATATTTTCCATCAAATTTTCACGTTCCTTCATCTGAAGGTCTTTTTCGACGCATTCAGATTCCAGTTTAGCTTTTTCTGCCTTCAATTCACCAACTTCATTCTTCAATTCCTTAACTAGTTCTTTCTTCTCATTTTGTTCTTTCTTCATTACTTCATTTTCAGTTCTGATAATTTCCATGAAAATTTCAAGTTCTTTCATCTGAAGGTCTCTTTCGGTGCAATCACTTAGCAGATTTTCATTAATTTCTACTATTCTTCCCATTTCTTCAATTTGTCCTCGTAACTTATCATTTCCAGCCTCGAGATTTTTCAAGAAAGTAGTCCGATCCTCGTCTTCCATTTTGAGTTCATTTCGTTCCAACAGATCTTCGCTTCTAGGCTCCATTTCTGGAACATTTTCTTCCAGAATCTGTTGTCCACATCTTCTCCAGCCATCCTCGTTCTAGCAAGCATAATTCCGCCGAAAATGACGGAAGCTGCAGCTATACCGATGTAAAGGTTCTTGTTTCCATTCGAAAGGGTTTCTTCATTCCTTTCTCCAAAGTCAAATTCAGAGAGAAGCTTGCCAACGAACCACGTTGATTTCAATTCATCTTTGAATCTTAATGCTTCTGTCTCCATCTGGCGCAATCCAAGTTCGCACCGCTGTAGTTCCTCGCGGGCTTTCCACAAGCCCCCAATCCAAGGACAGCCCTGCAGCCACCTGCCGAGGAATCCATCCTGAGAATCGAATGCACGACAGTCTGGGAGTAGCCACGAAAACCATTTGAAGACCACGGACTCCTGGAGAGTTCGCAGCTGTCCCTGAAGTTGTGCTGTCATGTCCTCGCATGCAAGATTCTGCTCCAGAAGGGCCGAACCTGCCTTTTGAGGCCAGACGAATCTTCCTTTAAGGTTTCCGATGAGATCCATAAACACTGAAATCGCTTCGTTCACTTTGAAAGCCATATTCAATAATACAGATTCTGGGGCCTGTATCAGCATTATTTTGAGAAAATGGCTGTTGCCGCCAAACGATTCTTCTGGAGACTTTCAAATTCCTGCAGGCATTTTGGAATCACGAACTCCATCGACAAATTTCCCGGATATTTCTCTCCTCAGTATTCAGAGGATGATGTTGAATAATAATAATAATAATAATAATAATAATAATAATAATAATAATAATAATAATAATAATAATAAC
>NC_090735.1:127837569-127850069 GCF_036898095.1 Palaemon carinicauda | reverse complement strand
GATCAGGGTCCTGATTTTATTTCTTGTGGATTAGGGTCCTTATTTTATTTCTTGAGGATCAGGGTCCTTATTTTATTTCTTGTGGATTAGGGTCCTTATTTTATTTCTTGTGGATTAGGGTCCTTATTTTATTTCTTGTGGATTAGGGTCCTGATTTTATTTCTCTTGTTGATTAGGGTCCTTATTTTATTTCTTGTGGATTAGGGTCCTTAATTTATTTCTTGTGGATTAAGGTCCTGATTTTATTTCTCTTGTTGATTAGGGTCCTTATTTTATTTCTTGAGGATCAGGGTCCTTATTTTATTTCTTGTGGATTAGGGTCCTTATTTTATTTCTTGTGGATTAGGGTCCTGATTTTATTTCTCTTGTTGATTAGGGTCCTTATTTTATATCTTGTGGATTAGGGTCCTTATTTTATTTCTTGTGGATTAGGGTCCTGATTTTATTTCTCTTGTTGATTAGGGTCCTTATTTTATTTCTTGTGGATTAGGGTCCTTATTTTATTTCTTGTGGATTAGGGTCCTGATTTTATTTCTCTTGTTGATTAGGGTCCTTATTTTATTTCTTGAGGATTAGGGTCCTGATTATATTTCTTGTGGATGAGGGTCCTGATATTTTTTCTTTTTGATTAGAGCCCTGATTTTATTTCAGTTGTGGATGTGTCCTAATATTATTTCTTTTTTATATTAGGGTCTTGATTTTATTTATCTTGTGGATTAGGGTCCTGATTTTATTTCATTTATATATTTGGATCCTGATTTTGTTTCACTCGCGGATTAGAGTCCAGATTTCCTTTCTGTTTTTTATTAGGGTCCTGATTTTATTCTTGTTGATTGGGCTCCTGATTTTATTTCATTTTTTTTATTAAGGGCCTGATTTTATTTCTTGTGGATTAGGGTCCTGATTTTATTTCTTTAGTTGATTAAGGGCCTGATATTATTTCTGTGTTGGGTTAGGGTCCTGATTTCATTTTTTGTGGATGAGGCTCCTGATTTTAAATTGGCACATGGCACACACGTTTACCTTTATTTTTGCCATGAACATCTAAACTAAGTATAATAGTTTATAGTTTATATAGGATATTTATTTTAATCTTGTTGCTCTTCTAAAAAAAATTTATTTTTCTTTGTTTCCTTTTCTCACTGAGCTATTTTCCCTGTTGGGGCCCCTGGGCCTATAGCATACTGCTTTTCCAACTAGGATTGTAGCTTAGCAAGTAATAATAATAATAATAATAATAATAATAATAATAATAATAATAATAATAATAATAATAATAATAATCTGGCGTTAAGAGGAAAAGCTATGCTGGAAAATGTGCCTCTGTGACAGGGCATTTGAAAAGATTACTTCGTAAATGATAAAATATTATATAATTTGTGAGCAAATAGGAAGACTCCTTTTGAGGTTAAATTTATACAATTGGTATTTGTAATGTCAAGAAGAAAAAGCCGTAAGAAATATGGAGAAAAAAAGAATTTTAGGAAAGGTGAGGGAAACAATTAAAGTCTTAGATGTGAAGGAAGAAGACTGAATAAAATCGAGGAAAAATACATTAGCATAACTATATATATATATATATATATATATATATATATATATATATATATATATATATATATATATATATACATATACATATATATATATATATATATATATATATATATATATATATATATATATATATATATATATATATATGTATATGTATATATATATATATATATATATATATATATATATATATATATATATATATATATATATATATTTATATATATACATATATATTTATATATAAACATATATATATATGTATATATATATATATATATATATATATATATATATATATATATATATATATATATATATATATATATATATATATATATATATATATATATATATATATATATATATATATATATATATATATATATATTTGTGTGTGTGTATATATTTATTTGTCACATATGCTTTCATATTTACAAAGTATACATACATATGCATATGCAGTATATACATCGTATAATCGATACTCTAAATCATTATAAAGGGCATTAATTTCAAATGCCCATAAATGTTTTATTTCAACAAATCTGCCTTTGATCGCAAATCGAGTCAGTACTTTATACATCGCATTTATTTCTCTTCAGCATTTAATGAACATTGCCTTTTTACCATCTGTTTCTTTTACTTCCATTTTTTTTTAAATTCTCTTGTCGAAGCCGTGATTAAAAACGTTTCTAAAGGGATGAAAGCTTCAACGGACGGGCCATTAGCGTTATTAGTATCTTTCTCCCCCTTTATAATTCCTTCGCTTCGTTTGTATAAACGAAGAATCCGTTGCATAAAAGAACCTTCTTTTTTTAAATATCTTTTGCTTTTTTTATTTTCTTCCTTTTTCGAAGCTCTAACTATACTCATTGTTGCTCATGCTCGCCCTTTTCGTGGCTCTTTCTCCTACCCTCTTCATTAACAGCATCTTTTGTTCCTTCAGCTAATCCTATTCACTATTGAAGCAATGGGTTCCAAGTGAGCGCTCTTACTCTCTCTCTCTCTCTCTCTCTCTCTCTCTCTCTCTCTCTCTCTCTCTCTCTCTCTCCTGGGCTTTATCGGAGAATCCAATCCCATTCTCAAAAGCTTTTATCTAATTAACCTGTTTTATGTTTGTAAATCGTGAAATGACTTTGGGATTTGCTTACTCCGACTTGAAAGGTTAAATCCCTTTGCTGCAACGGGGATTTATTCTTCAATTCGTTTCCCGGTTTGTCTAGAGCGAACACTTCCCATTTAACTCTTTACCAAAAGAACTCTAAAGCTGAGACTTGTGTTGATGCCACTTCCTTCTTGGTGTGTTTGAGGATAAAGGTAAACTCGTATTTAAAGCAGTTGAATATTTGCTACGCATGTCTTGGATAAATATATTCAGTTAGAGCCTACAGATTTGATTTGTTTAATAATTCGAAAGATATTTTCTTATTCCATTTGATAATGGAAATTATTTTTATAGCTGTTAAAACATTTGCTCTGCATGTCTCAGATAAATATATTCAGTTTGAGCCTACAGATTTGATTTGTTTAATAAATCGAAAGATATTTTCTTATTCTATTTGATATTGGGAAATTGTCTTAGAGCAATTGAGACATTTGCTACTCATGTCTCGGATAAATATATTCAGTTTGAGCCTACAGATTTGATTTGTTTAATAAATCTAAATATATTTTCTTATTCCATTTGATAATGGGAATTATTTTTAAAGGAGTTGAGACATTTGCTACGCATGTCTCGGATAGATATATTCAGTTAGAGCCTACAGATTTGATTTGTTTAATAATTCGAAAGATATTTTCTTATTCCATTTGATAATGGGAATTATTTTTATAGCTGTTAAAACATTTGCTCTGCATGTCTCAGATAAATATATTCAGTTTGAGCCTACAGATTTGATTTGTTTAATAAATCGAAAGATATTTTCTTATTCTATTTGATATTGGGAAATTGTCTTAGAGCAATTGAGACATTTGCTACTCATGTCTCGGATAAATATATTCAGTTTGAGCCTACAGATTTGATTTGTTTAATAAATCTAAATATATTTTCTTATTCCATTTGATAATGGGAATTATTTTTAAAGGAGTTGAGACATTTGCTACGCATGTCTCGGATAGATATATTCAGTTAGAGCCTACAGATTTGATTTGTTTAATAATTCGAAAGATATTTTCTTATTCCATCTGATAATGGGAATTATTTTTATAGCTGTTAAAACATTTGCTCTGCATGTCTCAGATAAATATATTCAGTTTGAGCCTACAGATTTGATTTGTTTAATAAATCTAAATATATTTTCTTATTCCATTTGATAATGGGAATTATTTTTAAAGGAGTTGAGACATTTGCTACGCATGTCTCGGATAGATATATTCAGTTCGAACCTACAGATTTGATTTGTTTAATAAATCGAAAGATATTTTCTTATTCCATTTGATAATGGGAATTATTTTTAAAGGAGTTGAGTCATGCGTAGTAAAGGAGTTGAGACATTTGCTACGCATGTCTCGGATAAATATATTCAGTTCGAGCCTACATATTTGATTTGTTTAATAAATCGAAAGATATTCTGTCATTCCATTTGATAATGGGAATTATTTTTATAGCTGTTAAAACATTTGCTTTGCATGTCTCGGATAAATATATTCAGTTTGAGCCTACAGATTTGATTTGTTTAATAAATCTAAAGATATTTTCTTATTCCATTTGATAATGGGAATTATTTTTAAAGGAGTTGAGATATTTGCTACGCATGTCTCGGATAAATATATTCAGTTTGAGCCTACAGATTTGGTTTGTTTAATAAATCGAAAGATATTTTCTTATTCCATTTGATAATGGGAATTATTTTTAAAGGAGTTGAGACATTTGCTACGCATGTCTCGGATAAATATACTCAGTTAGAGTCTACAGATTTTGTTTGTTTAATAAATTCAAAGATATTTTCTTATTCCATTTGATAAAGGGAATTATTTTTAAAGGAGTCGAAACATTTGCTACGCATGTCTTGGGTAAATATATTCAGTTCGAGCTTTCAGATTGGATTTGCTTAATAAATCTAAAGTTATTTTCTTATTCCATTTGATAATGGGAATTATTTTTAAAGGAGTCGAAACATTTGCTACGCATGTCTTGGGTAAATATATTCAGTTCGAGCTTTCAGATTGGATTTGCTTAATAAATCTAAAGTTATTTTCTTATTCCATTTGATAATGGGAATTATTTTTAAAGGAGTCGAAACATTTGCTACGCATGTCTTGGGTAAATATATTCAGTTCGAGCTTTCAGATTGGATTTGCTTAATAAATCTAAAGTTATTTTCTTATTCCATTTGATAATGGGAATTATTTTTAAAGGAGTCGAAACATTTGCTACGCATGTCTTGGGTAAATATATTCAGTTCGAGCTTTCAGATTGGATTTGCTTAATAAATCTAAAGTTATTTTCTTATTCCATTTGATAATGGGAATTATTTTTAAAGGAGTCGAAACATTTGCTACGCATGTCTTGGGTAAATATATTCAGTTCGAGCTTTCAGATTGGATTTGCTTAATAAATCTAAAGTTATTTTCTTATTCCATTTGATAATGGGAATTATTTTTAAAGGAGTTGAGACATATGCTACGCATGTCTCAGATAAATATATTCAGTTCGAGCCTACAGATTTGATTTGTTTAATAAATCGAAAGATATTTTCTTATTCCATTTAATAATGGGAATTATTTTTAAAGGAGTTGAGACATATGCTACGCATGTCTCAGATAAATATATTCAGTTCGAGCCTACAGATTTGATTTGCTTAATAAATCGAAAGATATTTTCTTATTCCATTTGATAATGGGAATTATTTTTAAAGGAGTTGAGACATTTGCTACGCATGTCTCGGATAGATATATTATGATCGAACCTACAGATTTGATTTGTTTAATAAATCGAAAGATATTTTCTTTTTCCATTTGATAATGGGAATTATTTTTAAAGGAGTTGAGTCATGCGTAGTAAACGAGTTGAGACATTTGCTACGCATGTCTTGGATAAATATATTCAGTTAGAGCCTACAGATTTGATTTGTTTAATAAATCGAAAGATATTTTCTTATTCCATTTGATAATGGGAATTATTTTTATAGCTGTTAAAACATTTGCTCTGCATGTCTCAGATAAATATATTCAGTTTGAGCCTACATATTTGATTTGTTTAATAAATCGAAGGATATTTTCTTATTCCATTTGATAATGGGAATTATTTTTAAAGGAGTTGAGACATTTGCTACGCATGTCTCGGATAGATATATTCAGTTCGAACCTACAGATTTGATTTGTTTAATAAATCGAAAGATATTTTCTTATTCCATTTGATAATGGGAATTATTTTTATAGCTGTTAAAACATTTGCTCTGCATGTCTCAGATAAATATATTCAGTTTGAGCCTACAGATTTGATTTGTTTAATAAATCGAAAGATATTTTCTTATTCTATTTGATATTGGGAAATTGTCTTAGAGCAATTGAGACATTTGCTACTCATGTCTCGGATAAATATATTCAGTTTGAGCCTACAGATTTGATTTGTTTAATAAATCTAAATATATTTTCTTATTCCATTTGATAATGGGAATTATTTTTAAAGGAGTTGAGACATTTGCTACGCATGTCTCGGATAGATATATTCAGTTCGAACCTACAGATTTGATTTGTTTAATAAATCGAAAGATATTTTCTTATTCCATTTGATAATGGGAATTATTTTTAAAGGAGTTGAGTCATGCGTAGTAAAGGAGTTGAGACATTTGCTACGCATGTCTCGGATAAATATATTCAGTTCGAGCCTACATATTTGATTTGTTTAATAAATCGAAAGATATTCTGTCATTCCATTTGATAATGGAAATTAGTTTTATAGCTGTTAAAACATTTGCTTTGCATGTCTCAGATAAATATATTCAGTTTGAGCCTACAGATTTGATTTGGTAAATAAATTGAAAGACATTTTATTCGATTTTATAGCGGGAAATTATTATGTTTAGTCTTCTCGTGCTAATGAATATATACACTTATTGCTACTTGCTTTATGTTTCTATCCTTTATATTTTATTTTTTTAAATGTTATGTTAAGTGTTCTTACACAAATCTAACATTGCAACAGCTTTTCTAAACTTGTGTATCCTGTCACCGCCGAAGCATATGACAGCAAATGAAATGTAGGTCAGCATAATTCGGGCATTAATTAGAATAGAAAGACTAAAAGGTAAATAACACATAAAACCTTGTCAAATAGCGGTTTTTTTTTTTTTTTTTTTTTTTTTTTTTTGTGGAAAATTTGCTACAGAATCAATGGAGTTACTGTCTGAATCGTCGTTTAGTTTTCGTGATTTCTTGAGGTAAAGGTAACTTGGAGATTAAAGTTTTACTTCCAGCTGTGACCAGATTGTGAAATGATCTTCGTAATCTGGCCACGAAATTGGCGAAACTTTAGAAGTTCGAACTTGTCGCAAATTTATTTATTTATTTATTTTTTTTTTTTTTTTTTTTTTTTTTTTTTTTTTTTTTTTACAGGTTATCAGAATTCTTGTTTCGTAGTTTATATGTGACTGATCTCTTTTTAAGTTTAACTGAATTCAATATATTTATATTTTTTGTTTATTATTTCAAATATATATTTTTATTTCTTAACTGCGGTGCTCTTCCTGTCGGAGCCCTTGGATTGTAGCATACTGCTTTTCTAAGTAGAGTTGTAGCTTGGCTAGTAACAGTAACTGTTTTCAATGCCAATTTCTGGTACATTTTATATGATTTAAGACTAAATATATTGCCTCGTAAGTAATTTAAATTAATAGATAATGTAGATTTAGTACATGGCAGGGCAGTGGTACTCTATTTTCATTCAGAGCAGCACCCATGCAAAAAATTAGAAAAAAAAAAATGTACAATCTCTCGTACTTTGGTTTTTAAGCTTATCTCACCGAACTGACTCATGATTGAAAAGTGCAATGAAGAAGGGATTTAAGATCTATAAAATCAGACGTTTGGTCCATCCTCTCTGAGGATATTGTGTTTTCAATGAAAAATTCTTTAACTATAAAAACAGTGACAAACAATAGAGGTAATTTGGAAGATCTACACACACCCGCGCGCAATTTTCACTCCCTAAAACTTTTCCCTTAACGAATAATTTCTAAAATTCTTTACTTCCAAGAGATCTCTCTATAAAAAACGAGCCGCCATTCACCTCTTTAGTTATGAATCTAAAACAAACTTGCCCATTTTCTCTTTTTTGTTTCCCCCTGTAAAATGAATGGAACACATATTAATGAATAGCCAGCCGTACTTACCGACAATGGCGCCCATGATGATCGGAGCTGGGATGAATCCGAAGAGACTGATGAAGACAGTCATCGTCCCCAGCGCTAGACCTTTGTCTTCATCACTGACGGACCTGTTGGGAAGACAAATGACACCATTATTATGTAGTTTCTTTTGGTTCCTCCTTTTCATTAATCACAACAGTATTGATACTTTTGTTTTCATTAATCACAACCAAGTATTGATACTTTTGTTTTCATTAATCACAATCAAATATTGATACTTTTGTTTTCATTAATCACAACCAAATATTGATACTTTTTGTTTTCATTAATCACAACCAAATATGGATACTTTTGTTTTCATTAATCACAACCAAGTATTGATACTTTTGTTTTCATTAATCACAACCAAATATTGATAATTTTTGTTTTCGTTAATCGCAGCCAAGTATTGATATCAAATGTTAACTATATCATCGAAAGAAATAGTGACTTTAGTAAGGTACTCTATCCCAACTATTTTTCTTTTCAATTGAATTTTCTCTGTTTCCCTCCTTCGCTTCTTCACCAATCTCTCCCTTCCACCTAGACAGTAACTTGGCTTTATTTCTCCCCCTATCAGGACCCACCTTCCCATCACCCCCCCCCCCCTCCCCCATTAAAGCCCCGGAAAAAGAGAGGATCTTCCCGTGTGGTTACTCAGTATGTTGAAGAGGGGTTGACCTTATATACGGCTATATCTTATCTACTGAATACCTAAGAGGGTCAGCTGAATTGGTTATGATAATGACGGAAATTCTGATAAATATTTTAAGATTAGACATGATTTAAGCGACTGTTTTCTGCAACCGTTTCGCGTTCAAAACTAACATTTTCATTGTTGGTCAACCTTGTTAGTTCATTTTCCAAGATGAGCATGTATTTCACTTCTCTCTCTCTCTCTCTCTCTCTCTCTCCTCTCTCTCTCTCTCTCTCTCTCTCTCTCTCTCTCTCTCTCTCTCTCTCTCGCAGTGGCGGTGTTATGCGTTATGAATTATAAATGTTTGGTAGTTTGTCTGTTGTCCTTAGATTTATTATTCCATTTGCGTTTCTCTTAATTCTATCTGCTTTCTCACACGGCTTTTTCTTCTATTTAATTCTTTCTGTTTTCTGATTATATGATATTTCCTCTTCTCAAATTGGCATTACCCACGATTTTTTAATTCATATGCAGTATTATGCACTATATGCACTATGTGCAGTATTTTTATAGTTTTCCAATTTCGTTTCGTTTTCATTGTTTCCCATTTCATAGGTATTTCTGTCCATTTATTTCTATTTTCATTGTTATTTTCGCCATCTATTTCTAAGTACCCCCCTTTTTTTTATTGTATAGAATTTCCTCCTCCCACATTCTCATAACCTTTCATCTTCCATTTCTCATCTTTAGTACGTCGTCGTTACTTCCTTTTCATTCTATCTACTCCCACTTCTATTTCCCACGCCTTTTCGCCTTTTAATCCCTTTCTTCCACAATTCCCTTTGTAGTGTCTTTTCCTCTCCATTGTTATTATTTCCCTCCTTCTCTTCGAATATCTCGCTCTTACTTTTACAGGTAAATTGACTTGTTCTTTTCTTTTCCTGTTGCTCCACATTCTTAAAGAAGGAACACCAAGACGAAACAATGCACAACAAGAAAACATAGATTTGAGTTGAAAGTCAAGGGAAACACGGGATACATACTCTCATATTGCATTCATACATTCAAATAAACATTCACAAAAACAATGCTTTCTTTTACAATACCTGAAAAGGAATCATTTGTTCCGCCGTTCTTTGTTAACTCTTCCATTCATTGTTTCTGTATTTGTTGTTTATAATTTATTTAAATCGTTGCTAGATGGATTACCAAGTACGCTTTTAAGATAGGAAACTGCAATAATGTGTAGATAGTCACTAATGTTTATCGGTCTTCAGTCGAGGAGAAAAGATACTTTCTTATCTCCTGATCGTAACTTGTTATATAGGTAGTAGGCTGACCAGGGCACCAGCCACTCGTTGAGATACTACCGCTAGAGAGTTATGGTCTTTTGGCTGGCCAGGCAGTATTACATTGGAACCTTCTCTCTGGTTACGGTTCACTTTCCCTTTACCTACACACATACACACAGCGAATAGTCTGGCCTATTCTTTACACATTCTCCTGTCTTCATATACCTGACAAAACAGATTTACAAACAATTCTTCTTTACTCACGGGGTTAACTACTGCACTGTAATTGTTCAGTGGCCACTTTTCTCTTGATAAGGGTAGAAGAGACTCTTCACTATGGTTAGCAGCTCTTCTAGGTGAAGGCCACTCCAAAACTGAACCATTGTTCTCTTGTCTTGGGTAGGGCTATAGCCTCTGTACCATGGTCTTCCACTGTCTTGGGTTAGATATCTCTTGCTTGAAGGTACACTCGGGCACGCTGCTCTGTCTTGTTCCTTTTCCTCTGGTTTTATTAAAGTTTTTATAGTTTATATAGGATATTTATTTTGATGTTGCTCTCCTTAAAAATTCATCTTTGCTTATTTCCTTTCCTCGCAGGGCTATTTTCCCTGTTGGGGCCCCTGGGCTTAAAGCATCCTGCTGTTCCAACTAGGGTTATAGCTTAGCAAGTAATAATAATAATACTTACTCATAAGGACGAATCACAAAATTAATGAATTAATAAGGAAAGGTCTTAATATCATATTATCATTTCGATATTAATTTTCCATGTCATGACTTAAAGGGTATGACTCTATTGCTTCTCACTACCACGATGAAGTGAAATTAGACGAAGGTCTGAAAGCGCGTCTTATCTCCAGCTCATGATGCTAATTGGAACCAGCCTACATAACTCGCCCTCGAGTCTCCTTGATTCAATACAAACTTCACGCTTTCGCGCAACTCCGTCGGATATATCATTTTACTTCCTAGTTATTAACGAAGTTCTTTACCCTGAGAATGAAATAGATCTCACTCTCTCTCTCTCTCTCTCTCTCTCTCTCTCTCTCTCTCTCTCTCTCTCTCTCTCTCTCTCTCTCTCTCTCTCTCTCTCTCTTACATGTGTAAGGATGCAGAGGAAATCATTGATATAACTTATGATGCCATCCAACAACATACTTATGAAGAAATAAATTATCAGATGGAAACAAATAATAGACCCAAGAGACTCTACCCGGACCTACATACTTTTAGGGAAGAGCAAGAACAAGAAAAAAAAGAAAAGAAAGATATAGTCTGTAATAGGCTGAAAAGAGGGAATTGCAAATTTGGCGAAAGATGCTACTACAAGCATCCAAAGATATGCCATAATTATGAAATATATGGTAAATGTGCGTAGTTAGACGGATATGGAGACGAATGCAGAGATCTCCATCCAAAAATATGCAAAACCCTAAAAGAAGGAAAAGGATGCTGTTTCAACAAAAAATGTCGATATATGCATCCTGCAACTATGAATGAGAGTAAGAAAACTCAGCAAACTGAAAAGAAAAACAAAAATGAAACAAAAAAAGAAACAAAAAAGCAGACAGCGTATATACCGCACTATGCACCAAAAAAGGCCTTTCAACCTAAAGCTCCACAAATAGAGCCCAACTACCAAGAATGCATATATAATGCCAGGGGTTGGTGCAGATATGGAGATAATTGCAGGTTTACACACAAAAATAAGTATGAAGGCGAAAGAACAAATATTATGGAAAAGTTGGATTTTTTAATGGCAGAATTCCGAGAAATGAAGAAAAGAACATCATATCAGAACAGGAAGGAAGCATGGGAGAATCCATATTATTACCAATATTAAATAATGGAAATGAGACACAAACCATAATAGTGATGAATGCACAGGGTTTAGTCACGAGTAACTCTAAAAGGAAAATAGAGTTCCTAGAAGAACTAACCCAAATTGAAAAAATAGATATATTAAATATAAGTGAAACATGGTATTCCAAGAGACTGGCAGTGATGACCAGATAAAGGGTTTTCAAACTTATAGATCAGACAGAAAAAATAGGAATCAAGGGGGAACCGCAATATATGGAAGAGACATAAATCAAGGAAAAGTCTGTGAAAAATACAGCAACACAGAATGTGAATTGATTGCGGTAGAATTTGAATTTGAAAAACTAGTGAATATTGTAGTTTACAGACCCCCAAATACTAAGGAGTTTGATATAATAATAGAAAAAATAGATGATATATGTAGAAACCAGAAAGACTGGAATATACTCCTATCCGGAGATTTTAACTTTCCTTTCGTGGATTGGAAAGAACGGATAGAAGAAAGTGGTTGTATGTATACATATAAAAAAGAGAGTAATAGTAGCGCAGAAGATAAGAGGCAATTTGAAAATCTTCAAGATATGCTATTAGAACATAATATGCAACAAATAAACCACATTCCAACAAGAAAGGAAAATGTCCTAGATCTAGTATTTGTGAATGAGGTGAATTATGTTAAAGAAATAATAGTGTATAACACGGGAATTTCAGACCACAATGTCATAGAATTGATAGTTCATTCCAAAGCAAGTGATCACAGAATTAATAAAAGCACAAAACTTTGGGAAGGATATGGAAAATATAACTTTTACAGTAAGAATATAAATGGTCAGAAATAAATGA
>NC_090735.1:127829063-127831563 GCF_036898095.1 Palaemon carinicauda | reverse complement strand
CTGCAGCTTGAATACTAAGACTCATAGCAAAAAAAAAAAAAAATCATAAGGAATTTTATAACTTAGTTCTCCTTAAAGGGGATGTTACAATGTTTAATGGTTTTCAATTGATTTTATAACAGTTAAAATATTTCATTTGAGTATTCTATCTATCGGAAAAGTTTTAATACAGATTGAAGTCTTTTGATTTTAGATTTAGATTTTCACCGTGAAGGCTTCTGTGGAAGCATTATTTGGAAAAAATAACAATTCTCAACTAATATGAAAATGTTTGGAACTTTAAACAAGCAGTTATTTTAAACTTTAATCAAGTCTGACGAAGAAAATGATAAATAAATTGAAGATAAATTATAACCTTAAACGTCTAAGCAAATAAAAGAAATGAAAAATTTAAATTTGAGTGGTTATGCGTTAGGCTTAAATTATCATTATATTGTATAGTTTAAAACCGTAAAACTAGATAAAGTCAAAGTCAAGCATTGTTTAAAAGGTGTAACCATTGAACTGGATTTTTTTTCATACTAAGATTACGCAAAAAAAAAAAAATAAAAAAAAAAAAACCCGCAATGTTGATTTTTACGAAAATTAAACCAGGTAACAAATTATTGAATTTTGAAGCGATCCGGATTTGCATAATATAATAAGATAGGTTTGTTTATGGGGGTTTGGATTGCGAAGGCATGGCGGAGGTTTGCGGTGTCTGAACGTCTTTGTTAAAGTATGTATGAATCCATAAGAAAGCTTCTAATAAACTCAAAACCAACTAAGCTCCATGTTTACTTGTATATATAAACAAAAAACAGATTATCTTCCAAGTACTGTACCACTGGACTCATTGAACTATTAACCGAGCTGCAGCCAGCATAGCAGGCCGAGTAATATAGGGTTGTGTTATCCTCAGCACAAACTGGAGCAAACTTATCGGAACACTCACAGTCAGATGAACAGTCTGGAACAGTAGAACTGGAATGAAGAACAGAGAAAGGCCAATAGAGCAACAGGTCTGCATCATTGGAAAGTTTTTGCTCGGTTGCATATATTTCATATTTTGAAGAAAAAAAATTTAAATCAATGTAACAGGAAATCTTCATCAGTTTATCAATTATTATTATTACTTTATTGACTTAATATTACATAAACTTACAAAGGTAAAGATACATCATTTACTATATAAATTGTATACAATAATCTTGCACAAGACAGATTTGCTTTAGCAAAAATATTATGTCCAGCAAAATATATGAACAAGCAAACAAATAGTAATAGCACTCAAAATCTATATATTATAATTAGTTCTTATAGCGATCAAGGATTTCATATACATAAAGATCTATTGGGTTTCCTTCATTCAACAAGTTTACAATGCCCGAGTAATCAAGGTTGAGATATTTCGCACGAATGTGTGCACTAAGCAGACAATATACTATAGTCAATTCTTTTTAGTGAGGCAGATTTGCTCGGACTCGCATTGGTGCCCTTTTAGCTAGGAAAATTTTCCTGATCGCTGATTGGTTGGACAACATAATTCTAACCAATTAGATAGCAGGAAACTTTTCCGAACTAAAAGGGAACCGTTGCGAGTCAGTGCAAATGCGCCTCATTAAAAAAATATGAGTATAGTACATGTTCCTCATCTTGTACCTGATTTTCCGTACATACACAAATACGTAACTCATGCGGGATCCTAATCCACCTTCCTAATTCAATTTTCAAACTATGGCTTCATTAAATTAGATGTATCATGAATCATTGGATATCTGAAAAGCGATAGTTACCCTTCCATTGGTCCAATCACGTCCAGTTTCGGGCAGCCAATGAACATGAGCGTCACGAAAGTGGCACTTGCGAAAAGCGTCAGGAAGATGTTGTAGCCAGTGACAAATCTCGGCCCAGGTCTTGCCCATCTCATGATGGCTCCACTCAACGCTGTTCCAAGTAGGGAGGCCACGAAGCTCGCCAGTCCTGATTATTATTATTATTATTATTATTATTATTAGTAGTAGTAGTAGTAGTAGTAGTAGTATTGTTATTATTAGCTAAACTACAACCCTAGTATTATTATTATTATTATTATTATTATTATTATTATTATTATTATTATTATTATTATTAGCTAAACTACAACCTTAGTAGGAAAAGCAAGATGCTACAAGCTCAATGGCTCCAACAGGGAAAAATAGTCCTTTAAGGAAAGGAAATAAGGAAATAAATAAACAATACAAGAAGTAATGGAACTTGAATTAAAATATATTTTAAAAACATTAACATTAAAACAGATATTTGATATATAAACTATAAAAAGACTTATGTAAGCCTGTTCAACATTAAAACATTTGATAAAAAGATCAAAGAAGAAATTACTGATCCGATAAAGATTTTAACTAAGCCAGATTCATTGCTCTACCCCAAATTACCTCATTAGTACTAATCACCATATAATGCTATGGTTTATCTGTGCAAGCAGGTGGCACATTCAGCGCAGAACTTATCATGGCAGATA
>NC_090735.1:127804063-127819063 GCF_036898095.1 Palaemon carinicauda | reverse complement strand
AACTCGACCTCGTGTGTAAAAACTTAAAAAAGAAAGGAAAAAAACTCGACCTCGTGTGTAAAAACTTAGAAAAGAAAGGAAAAAAACTCGACCTCGTGTGTAAAAACTTAAAAAATAAAGGAAAAAAACTCGACCTCGTGTGTAAAAACTTAAAAAAGAAAGGAAAAAAAACTCGACCTCGTGTGTAAAAACTTAAAAAAGAAAGGAAAAAAACTCGACCTCGTGTGTAAAAACTTGAAAAAGAAAGGAAAAAAACTCGACCTTATGTGTGAAAACTTAAATAAACGAAATTCACATAAGAAAAAGCAAACAAGCGAAGGCTGAAAGAGATAGCAGGTGCAGTTAAACTTTTTTTTTTTTTTAAACCAACAAATGCTCTTGAAAGCAGTAATCATACCATTGGTATGTATGAATAGCGTAAAAACAGCTGTCAGTAGTGCTCTTGCTTTGTAGTCTGTTTATGTGGCCCCATTCAGTCAGAATGCTCAGGTGCGACGCAAGACCCCACAAAATTCTTTTATTCATAGGCTACACTACCCAACCATATACTGTACATTTGAAGAATCATACTGTGTTATCTGTCCTATTACTACTCAAGACTATAGAACAATGGTTTGATTTTGGAGTGTCCTTCTCCTAGAGGAGCTGCTTACTATAGCTAAAGAGTCTCTCCTACCCTTACCAAGAGGAATGTGGCCACTGAACAATTGCAGTGCATTAGTTAACCTCTTGAGAGAAGAATTGTTTGTTAATCTCAGTGTTGTCAGGTGTATGAGGACAGAGGAGAAAATGTAAAGAATAGGCTAGACTAATCGTTGTCTGTGTAGGCAAATGGAAAACGAACCGTAACCAGAGAGAAGGGACCAATGTCTGGCCAGTCAAAGACCCCTTAACTCTCTAGCGGTAGTATCTCATCGGGTGGCTGGTGCCTTGGCCAAAGTACTACATTATAATTGTTAGATTAGCGATATCATAACACCCTTTATTTCACAATTTTCTCGCATACTCCCATGTACTGTACAACCTAATTGAGAATGACAGACCACCTCAACCTACCTGCATCCATTTTGGCTCCCACTGGCCGATGCCACATTTCGTATCCTTCATATCAGGATCGTCGATTTCCAGCTCCTTGGTGTGCTGTAGGAAGCCATTGCCTTCTGCTTCTTCATTCTGTTTAGCTGGACCATTGGTAACACTGATTTTCGGCTGCGTTTCAATAAGTGTCTCCTTCTTCGACTTCATATTTGTTTAGGAAATAGTCTTTCCTGAGAAGCTTCAAATTCTGTCTGAAAAGGATAACATTAGTGATTATTGATTATAACATTTCATTGGGCATGATTATGGTTATGACTAGTTATGGAATTATTTACTTATTTGGAAGATAGGTTCAAAACTTGCTTGAGGGCTGATGTTTACTTATCCCTATTTTTCGTTCAGTTTTCAGTTATAATGCTTGTACAGTATATATGTTATTGTATAATATATATATATATATATATATATATATATATATATATATATATACAGTATATAAAAATAAAACAAATAATAATACCAATTCTCTAATATCGCAAGAGGGTCTGCCCCTCTCTTTTATTCTTCTGTACTTCTCTTTCTCCCTATTTCCTTAATCTTTCCCATCCCGAGTACCTGCCTTTGAGCTATAGACTGGATTGTATCCAGGGGTACTCTTCCTTTCCCCATATTCCCCACTTCCCTATCCTTATTATTATTATTATTATTATTATTATTATTATTATTATTATTATTATTATTATATGCGTCTGTGTTTATAAATAACTAAATGTGTATATATAATGTAAACTCATCTATATACTAATGCACATATATACTGTATATATTTATGGTTATACGGAGAGAGAGAGAGAGAGAGAGAGAGAGAGAGAGAGAGAGAGAGAGAGAGAGAGAGAGAGAGAGAGAGATTCATATGCTTATAAAGACCTCCAAAGTTACTCCAAACATCAGTTGGTCCTCGTCACCAACCTTCTGTCTTCCTTGTCATATGAGAAGATCGTTATTGAAATAATTCTGCATTGACAGGAAAGGAACCAAAAGATAGATATTAATGAATCTTCGCTGACCTGCTACAGTAATTCAAAGTATACTGTGTAGTTTAAAGGTTTGAAGGTCATTCACGAATGGCAGAGACAAGGGGAGCAGTGGTATTGCCCTATTAAGGAGGACAGTGCCCTAGCCTAGAGACTGACCATATATATATGATCAGTGCCCAAGCCCCCTCTCCACCCAAGCTAGGACCAAGAAGAGCGAGGCAATGGCTGCTGATGACTCATCAGAGAGACCTATAGGTTGCCCCAAACCCCCCTTCCTTAGCTCACAAGGATAATGACGTTGCAGAGACCAAAGAAACTAACGAGTTTGAGCGGGACTTGAACCCCAGTCTGGCGTTTACCAGTCAGGGACGTTACCACATCGGCCACCACAACCCTGTTTAGTACACGCTTTGAAGGAGTGCGTGTTTATTGCAAGTTAAACACTTCATTCTATCAAATTCAGTAGGGAGATTAACTTCTCTCTGTCTGAGTCTAGGCTAACGTTAGTACTCAGTCACGTTTGGGTCGACTGGTGATGTCGGATCCATAAATAATGGTCTGTCACTGAGATACGTTCAACCGCTTGGCATTTAATCAAGAAATGTAAATATAGCATGTTTCGTAAATATCAGTGGACAGCAGTATGCACAGATAACATTCATCCTCACGATGTTTATATGCAGCTAGGTTACCAGTAATGAAATAAAACTCTCTAATGCAATTATTTTATTTCTTTTCCATAATTTTCACATGGATAAATATTTAGTAAATCAATGTACTTTTTCAATCTTAATGGCCTTACCTAAAAGCTTAAGATAAAAAAGCGTTGAACATAGCAACAATTCACCCGCATGTTCCACTCCAAATTATACCTCGCAGTAAAGTATTCTTTTTAATCAATCACTCGAGGGTATATCGTCAATACCTGACCTATTGTCTTATCGTCCCAATATAATGGAATCTAAGACAAGATGCTGTTTAGATCACGAGATCTTTCATGGATCGTTCTTAAACTAAGCTATGCTTGTGATAGCGCTATCACTTGTTATCAGGAGCTGTAAGAGGCTGTAAGAGTCGAGGTAGACTCAATGGACTGGTAAATCTCCTACTTTAAAATAAATATTATTATTATTATTATTATTATTATTATTATTATTATTATTATTATTAGCTAAGCTACAACCCTAGTTGGAAAAGCATGTTGCTATAAGCCCAAGGGCTCCAACGGGGAATATAGCCAAGTGAGGAAAGGAAAGGAAATACAAAGAGAAGTAATAACAATCAAAATAGAATATTTCAAGAACAGTATCATCATTAAATTAGATCTATTATATATAAACTACCATAAAAACTTGATATAAACAAGAGAAAGAGAATTAAGACAGAATACCGTGCCCAAGTGTACCCTCAAGCAAGAGAACTCTAACCCAAGGTAGTGAAAGACCATGGTGCAGATGCTATAGCACTATAAGAATTACTCAGGAACATTCATTAAAGGTTTAAAGGTCGCTCATGAATAGCAGAGGCAAGGGACAGTGACATTGCCCTAGCAATTAGGACAATGCCCTAGAGACTGACCCAAGCCTCCTCTCCACCCAAGCTAGTACCAGGGAGGGCCAGGCAGTGGCTGCTGATGACTCGGCAGATAGACCTATAGGCTCCCCCAAACCCCCCAACCTTAGCTCACAAAGATGGTAAGGTTGCAGACACTAATGGCACCAGCGACTCTGAGCGGGACTCGAACCCCCGACTGGCAAACGCCAGGCAGAGACGTTACCAATCAGGCCACAGCAACCCATTCATGCTTTTCGTCTCTTGTCTCTGTCTCGAAACATACTAATAACAAAGTCAAGTGTGACCAAACAAGCCCGAAATTGTTATCAAAATAGCTCACGACTTCTGAGGTTTGATCGTCTCATCATTAATAAAATCAGTGAAGTGGAGGTTCGTTTTTGATAGAAGGAGTGATTTTGTCTCACGCTTGACTTTTTATCATTATGGAAAATTTGCTGTTTTCTGCATCCGCATTAAAGGTAGATAATTATAATATTATCTTTAGATATTTTACTCTTATGAAGATTGTTGCAGTCTCACCAAACGGGACGAAATTTTTATTCAACAGCTACGAAAAATTAAAAACAAAGTAATGCACTTTAGTCGTGAATTTTCAGATAAAGGATATATATATATATATATATATATATATATATATATATATATATATATATATATATATATATATTACAGGACCCATAAAAATGGTGGTTAAATATTAAATAGATATGCAGTCCCTTCTCATCAGGGTATGACTACCCCCCCCCACCCCCCCGAGCGAAGGGAAGAGCTTAGCGTAACGGAAATATTTATATATATATATATATATATATATGTATATATATATATATATATATATATATATATATATATTTCCGTTACGCTAAGCTTAGCGTAACGGAAATATTTATATATATATATATATATATATATATATATATATATATATGTATATACTGTATATATAGCCAGACGACTTCTTTTTTTATATAGGGGAGGTATATAATCAAGGTTCCTGCAACATAACACAGGGCTTAACAGAAATAAGATAAAAAATCAAGGCTAAGAAACGAAAGTAGTTTCTGTTAATCATTCAGACAGCGGAAAAAATGTATTGAAAACAAGAGTATATGACAAAAATTAAAAACGACATATCACCATTTTACTCTAGTCTTGGGTAGTGCCATAGCCTCTGCACCATGGTCTTCCACTGGTTTGAATTAGAATTCCCTTGCTTAAGGGTACACTTGTTACTGTTCTTAAAAATTTTATTTCTCCTGGTTTCCTTTTGTCACTGGCCTATTTTCCCTGTTTGAGCCCCTGGGCTTATAGCATCCTAATTTTCTAAGTAGGGTTGTAGCTTAGCAAGTAATAATAATAATAATAATAATAATAATAATAATAATAATAATAATAATAATAATAATAATAATAATAATAATATGCTGCCGTAAGTGGTCATAAACTAATGTAGACCACTGTAATCTATTGTCGTCAATCTCTTTCCTTTAATTATCAAGTCCTCTTTTAACCTCTCCTTTTCCATTGTCATACATACTCTCCTTAACTGAAATTTTCTCGTTCTCGTAGAAATCAGTCACATAATTTATGCATTTTAAACATCCTCATTTTTCGATGTTTTTATTATTATTATTATTATTATTATTTAAGAGTTAACATTCATATTATATAAATGATGATAATTTTAGATAATTCTAAATTATCAATGAGGCGAGGAAGGTAATTTTCTAAATGTTTTTATTATCAGCGTAAAAAATATTTTTTCTGAAATATTGGGCATTGCAGACCAGGGCATTGTATTATTATTATTATCATTATTATTATTATTATTATTATTATTATTACTACTACTAGCCAAGCTACAACCCTAGTTGGAAAAGCAAGATGCAATAAGCCCAAGGGCTCCAATAGGGAAAAATAGCCCAGTGAGGAAAGGAAATAAGGAAATAAATAAATGATGAGAATAAATTAACAATAAATCATTCTAAAAAACAGTAACAACGTCAAAACAGATATGTCCTATATAAACTATTAACGACGTCAAAAACAGATATGTCATATATAAATTATAAAAAGACCCATGTCAGCCTGGTCAACATAAAAACTTTTGCTCTAACTTTGAACTTTTGAAGTTCTACTGATTCAACTACCCGATTAGGAAGATCATTCCACATCTTGGTAACAGCTGGAATAAAACTTTTAGAATACTGTGTAGTATTGAACCTCTTGATGGAGAAGGCCTAGCTATTAGAATTACCTGAATGTAAAGGATGGTCAGAGTTATGAAAAATCTTACGCAACATGCATAATGAACTAATTGAACGACGGTGCCAAAGATTAATATCTAGATCAGGAATAAGAAATGTAATAGACCGTAATAGTACATAGTTAGCTAAAAGGTTGATCTATAGAGTGGTGGGGTGGGGTGGGGGTGGGATTAGCTAACAATTGTATGGATAATGAGTAAAAAGGCAAAGGCTGGGTGGAGTTTTAACAACACTCGTTTATAGAAGTGAATTTGGATGTATGAGTGAAAAAAATGTAGAGCTACACACACATACACACACACACACACACACACACACACGCGCACACACATTAAAAAAACTCTATTACAAGCTTCTGCAATTTCTCTTCACTGTTCCCAATTAGCTCAAAATCATTTGCAAGTATCAAGCATTTCACAGCTCATTTTCTCTTCCGACTGTCCTTTAATCCCCCTCCCTCCCCCCCCCTCTCTCTCTCTCTCTCTCTCTCTCTCTCTCTCTCTCTCTCTCTCTCTCTCTCTCTCTCTCTCTGTTTATTTGAGGACTTTATGAATCACAATATTCCATCATTCATTCCAAAGTAATGAAAAGAAGACATGGTATCAGGGCACTGAAAGGAGAAGAATTCGGATTATTTGATTTATGAACATATAATTCGCTCTTAGATAATATATATGGCCGTAGAATAACACTCACACCTCAATACTGTTAAAAAAATCTTAATTTTAATCGGATAGTCTCCGAGAAAATATGTTTTCAGCCGTATTTCAGTAAAATACCGGCGACCGTAATTTAACCTTACTTTGTTATTATTTTTTACTGGTTGGTGACCGTAATATCACTCCTTTACGTCAATATATCCGCTTTTAGAATGGTAAAAATCCTAGAATAAATATTGCCAGATATTTACTGTTTTTTTAAAGCAAATTTTTTAACAGTGAAGTTAAGAAATTCAAAAATGATCAAAACAGGATTACACTTCCTCACATTCACGTCAGGCGTTAAATCCTCTGTAAATTTCTTTGTTCCAATGCTTACAAACCCTTTTCATCGACTTCCCTGCAATAACACCAACACAACGCGGTGCAAGCACCAGCTGATTGGTTTTCGTTGGTGTGCTCTCCCTCTCTCTCTCTCTCTCTCTCTCTCTCTCTCTCTCTCTCTCTCTCTCTCTCTCTCTCTCTTGGGTTAGAGTTCTCTTGCTTGAGGGTACACTCGGGCACCCTATTCTAATTTCTGTTCCTTTTATTTTGTTGTAGTTTTTATGGTTTATATAGGAATTATTTATTTTAATGCTTTTACTGTTCCTAAAAATTTGTTTCCTTGTTTTCTTTCCTCATTGGGCTATTTTCCCTTATAGCATCCTGCTTTTCTAACTAGGGTTCTAGCTCAGCAAGTAATAATATATATATATATATATATATATACACAGAGAGAGAGAGAGAGAGAGAGAGAGAGAGAGAGAGAGAGAGAGAGAGAGAGAGAGAGAGAGAGAGCATCCCACAGGTTTCAGTGCTGATTGGCTTCGCTTTTGAAGTCGGTCAATTTGAAAGCAGGAATCTGAGGATTTACGCTTCTGATTGATCTCGTGAAGTTCACTTTGTCAGGTGGGAAGGAAATCCGCCTTGAATTTACACTCCAGGGCCTCCTTTTCTTCTCCTTTTTTTTCTCTTTCTATCAAGACAGAATATTTCTCTTCAAAATAATAGATTAAAACTAATAATTCTGATTTTAGAATATTTAATTTTTCCTTGTTTCCTTTCCTCACTGGGCTATTTTCCCTGTTGGGGCCCCTGGGCTTATAGCATCTTGCTTTTCCAACTAGGGTTGTAGCTTAGCAATTAATAATAATAATAATAATAATAATAATAATAATAATAATAATAATAATAGTAATTATCATATCTTCTCGATGCGTTTTTTTTTTTTTGCCTACACTTAAAAAAAAAAACCGTTATTTTAATTGGAAATTCCCCGTAAAAATCCACGGTTCTCAGGCGTATTTCAGTAAAATACAGGCGACCGTAATTTCTACCCTACTTTGTTAATATCATTTACAGGTTGGTGACTGTAATGACACGCCTTTACGTCAATATGTCCGGTTTTAAAACGGTTAATGCCTTGTAATATTTTTTCCAGGATTTTTACCGTTATTTTACGGCAAATTTTTAACAGTGTAGTTCTTTGCATCGTGACGTGAAAAATCTATCGTTAGTTTTAGATATAAATATAATTTCCTTACATGATCTTCTTCCCCACGGTTATCCCTACATTAAGGGGTCGGTTGCCTGATGCGCGCTGTCCAATTATTATTATTACCAGCCAAGCTACAACCCTAGTTGGAAAAGCAAGATGCTATAAGCCCAAGGGCTCCAGTAGGGGAAAATAGCCCAGTGAGGAAAGGAAATAAGGAAATAGATAAACGATGAGAATAAATTAACAATAAATCATTCTAAAAACAGTAACAACGTCAAAACAGATATGTCATATATAAACTATAAAAAGACTCAATTCAGCCTGGGGCCGTCTATCCAAGACATCCTATTCCAGCAAACTTCTTAATTCACTAACTTTAGAAGCAATCATAAGCTAGACTTCCACTCTAACTGGTCAACTAAAATATCAATAGGAAAAACATTTAAAGGATCAATAGGGAAATAAGCATGTGAATATTTACATGCTTTGCCCACGTACAGTATGAGCGCCTCACCCAGTGTACTGTAGGCATTAGTCAGGGATAGTTGCAGAGTTCCTTCGGCCCCTAATTGCATTTCATTTTTGTCCTAATTTACCGTCATTCCGCTTTCTTTCTTCTTTCATTCTTCTTTCTTATTCAACCTCTTCTCACTTTTATTTCATAGCTTACCTGGAGGGTACTGAATGGATTCACAGGCCCCAGCGCCGGGCTCTGTTGCCCAAATTCAGAAATCCAGTCAATCGAACGAGTTTACTTAAGATGAACCAAAATAACAAAAGTTGAATGACAACTATTGAAATGTTGATTAACGTCTCTCTCTCTCTCTCTCTCTCTCTCTCCTCTCTCTCTCTCTCTCTATTTTTAGTCCTAAAAACTGCAACCATTTTTAGAACTTGAATTAAAAACAGGAATTCATAAACCATCAACCTGAATTCCAAGTCAAAGTATGGAGTGTTATCTCTCTCTCTCTCTCTCTCTCTCTCTCTCTCTCTCTCTCTCTCAATTTCTAGTCCCGTAACACTTTTTAGAACTTGAATTAATAAAATTTTATAAACCATCAACCTGAATTCTAAATCAAAGTAAGCAGCGTTTCATGCAGTAAATAAAGTTTCATAACCTTGAAGCAAAGTCGAATTATATCTTTAGTGGTTCCTTTTCATCGCATCCTTTCATGAATTGCGTCGATTTCGCTTGAATAAAAGATACCAAACTCGGCCAAGGACACTAATGATAACAGGGATGTACCTTATTTACTAACAACACTCGAGAAGGTTACTACTAGCAGCTATGAAGGATCTGGTGGGCAATAGAAATGTCGATTCATCTCTCTCTCTCTCTCTCTCTCTCTCTCTCTCACACACACAGTATATATATATATATATATATATGTATACATAATATATCTATAATATATATATATATATATATATTTATATATATATATGTATATATATATATATATATATATTGATAGTATTAATTTAGAATGAATTAAAAAAATTGTTTGTTAACTTTTTTCTTTATATTAATTTGTCTTTTAAAAGTAGTTTTTTAAATAAAACTAGTTAATGAGTTTGTTAATCGCACGGTTTTCATGAGAATTTGATTTATAAACATTCAACAACCAGTCAGAAAGAGAGAGAGAGGGAGAGAGAGAGAGAGAGAGAGAGAGAGAGAGAGAGATGGGGTTAAGGGTGAGAAGCTGAAAGTGTACCGATGCTGACAAAATCGCTGAAATATATAAATTTTTTCTCTATTATTGTCAGTGTCAGTTTTTTCATTTTTATTTCATGGTTTCATTGCAACATTAGAGGACATTCAGATGTTCCCTCGTGTCTCTAATTTCGTTAAAGAAAAAAAGAAAAAAGAAAATTCGTTCAGTCCTTTTGATAATACAATATGAGAACGAAACCCGTTTTTACCGTGTAACAATGTTTCTGCTCATTATAAACTTCAGAACCAAAACAATAACAATTATCGGTAATGAAAGTTGCAATTCAATTACTTTTAACTGTGAAAATTAACGATGCATTGCTGTTAGTGGAGGCAAAATTAGATTTGCATCGAATTTTTGAGTAATCGAAGGTCTCTCTCTCTCTCTCTCTCTCTCCTCTCTCTCTCTCTCTCTCTCCGAAATATCGTAATGGTTCCCAAATGACGTTTCACAAAGCCCATTTACGCTAAAAAGACTCTCTCTCTCTCTCTCTCTCTCTCTCTCTCTCTCCGAAATATCTTAATGGTTCCCAAATGACGTATCACAAAGCCCATTTGCACTAAAAAAGATTCTCTCTCTCTCTCTCTCTCTCTCTCTCTCTCCCCGAAATATCGTAATTGTTCCCAAATGACGTATCCCAAAGCCCATTTACGCTAAAAAAGATTCTCTCTCTCTCTCTCTCTCTCTCTCTCTCTCTCTCTCTCTCTCGATCATTTTTTTTTTACAAACGCTGTAATATTTCTGGTCGTAACATTGTTCATTAGTAGTACGGATGTCCCAACAAGTAAGGTCTCTTAATGCTATTATTGTCTTTTTCTCCAGCATCCCAGTACCCATTAAACGAAAGAAAATTGTCCATTGTTTAAAGCGAACAATCAATGAATTTCTCTCTAAGCTTTGCTGCTAGCAATATCTACGAGCAGAATTGATAAGTAAGTAGTTTGCACCTTAACTATTCTTGCCATTTCATCATTTTTATAATTATTATTATTATTAAAATATTCCTGTTTTCATGTTTTTACTGTATAAAGTACGTCATTTAGTTTATAGGACAAGCGAACGCCGTTAGAACAAGATTCATTTTGAGAGAGATTAAAGATGATAGACCCATTTACATTACGGGTCACTGGTTTTCTGATCTGTTTTCTAACAGGAAGTGTCACGATATGGTGAAATCTTTCGCTTGAGCCTATGGCACAAGTAAAAGTAGCAATGAAGTGGGAATATAGTCCTAAATAACTCATACAACGCATTGAGAAGTTTTTTAACGTTTGATGAATGTTTATTTGTGTTCGAATAATGTTCAGATGTTTAAAAACGATCAGCTGATGTCCAGAAATAATATCATATTGTTATTTGCTAAGCTACGACCCTAGATGGAAAAGCAGGATGCTACGAGCCTATGGTTCCAACAGAGAAAATAGCCCATAGAGGAAAGAAAATAAGGAAATTATTAAACTATATATGAAAAATAATGGAATGAAAATACAGGTTAAATTATTGTCCTAATTCATAATGGGGAAAATATTATTTTATGCTTCGTTATTGAAAAAACAAATTGATAAAAGAACACCTAATTAGGTTCTATTGATGAATGCAGCTTTGAATGAAGGAAAAATAACATTCTAATTCGGTCAAGTTTATTAATCATCATCATCATCATCATCATCATCATCTCCTTCTACGCATATTGATGCAAAGGGCCTCGGTTAGTTTTCGCCAGTCGTTTTCATCTTAAGCTCTTAAATCAATATTTCTCCATTCATCATTTCCATTCATCACCTCCATTCGTTGTAGATAAGCAAATACTAAGGCTGCTGGAATGTCATTCAGTAGACTGTAGTTCAACAGAGAAAAAAAAACTGAATACCAAAGAACCGTTAGAGTTTTATTCATCTGTTTTGAAGTCGATAAGGTTAATTATTCAGTGGGTCTAATCTGTTCTTAAAGGCTACATAAATGGTAAGTAGCAACGGTTACGTAAGTAAATGTTAGATTTGAAATAACTTGGGGTTTTATTGACTTGATGGAAGTTTAGAAAATAAATATTAGGTAATGAAGTTAGAAATCATTGCAAAGGATCTCCTCCGGCCACTATCCTATCATATTTTTCTTCAACTTGTTTCGTTAAAGTTTTTATAGTTTAGATAGGAGATATTTATTTATTTTAATATTGCTACTGTTTTTAAGATATTTTATTTGTCCTTGTTTCCTTTCCTCACTGGGCTATTTTGCCTGTTGGAGCCCCGGGGCTAGTAATAATTATATTGATAACAAGTACGCTTCTTTCTTAATTCTTAAGTCTTGTTCAAACTTGTTAGTTCATTTGGTCGCTGCAACTTCACCATCATAGTGAGCTAAGAATTGGGGTTTGTAGGACCCTATAGGTCTACCTGCCGAGTCATCAGCAGCCATTGCCTGGCCCTCCCTGGTCATAGCTTGGATGGACTGGGGACTTTGTGAACGCCAGACTCGCGTTCGAGTCCCGCTCAAAACATGTTAGTTTCTTTGGTCGCTGCAACTTCACCATCCTAGTGAGCTAAGAATGGGGGTTTGTAGGAGCCTATAGGTCTACTTGCCGAGTCATCAGCAGCCATTGCTTGGCCCTCCTTGGTCTTAGCTTGGATGGACAGGAGACTTGGGCGCTAATTATATGTATACATGGTCAATATCTAGGTCATTTTCCTCTTTGCTAGGGCAATGTCACTGTCCCTTGCCTCTGCCATTCATGAACGACCTTTAAACCTTCAACTCAACTGTCCTTCAACACAGACCCATCTCCTTGATACATCTCCCACCAAATCTAAAGACGATGTACCTGTTTAACGGAGCATCACCGCTGTTTAATCAAAGGTGTCCTCTCTAATGGCTAACTTTGTCCCCCTCTTCCTCCATCTCGCTTTCCCAAAGGTTGAGCTATTCCGTTAAGACACAAAAGTATTCTTAATCGAAGTAAGTGGTCTTCATAATGCGATATATTTTTTTTTTTTCATTAGACAAGCTCAAAAAATATTCTTAGAATACATTAGAATATATGCTGGTGTCAGCAGTAGTTTGTTTAGTTGGTATATACTGTATATATTGTTGCCGTGAGACATTTATGTCCACCATCTTGTAATTGGGATGTTTTGTAATATATTTAATTATCTTTTTATTCTATTTTACATACACAAACACACACATGTATATGTATATATATATATATATATATATATATACATATATATATATATATATGTATATATATATTTATATATATATATATATATATATATATATATTTATATGTGTATATATATGTGTGTGTATGTGTGTGTTATTGAAACCCTGATTGGGCCCTTTCTCCTCTATTACATTTTTCTTTCGCCATTACCAGCCTCTAATACTAGCACAGTACTTCCAATTGGGCGGACTTCATTGGGGGGCCAGATGAAACATCCACGCCCAATAGAAGCAATTGAGGCGATGCTACGCCTTTCACATGCAGATGGCACCCTGGATCGTCTCGCCTCTCGGCCCCATTTGCAAACCCCAATCATCAATTGGGCAGAGTAATTCCTTGGGAAAGGAGTCTGTAATGTCACTGAAGGAAGAAAAGGGATGGGTCGAGATAACCTCTAATTTAGTTGATTTGTTGACACATGAGTTTAGGATTTACTCCTGAAATCAGTGCAAAGGATCTGTTTTTACCCAATTAGCTGATCTACAAAGAAATTCCTGGTTTACATTTTGTACAACACTATAGAACTCTCTCTCTCTCTCTCTCTCTCTCTCTCTCTCTCTCTCTCTCATCCCAGACCATACAAGACTGGAAGATGCAAAATACACCGGAAGATGCATTAGCAACTCTCTGGTGGATATACGAGGTGCCTCACACTGAAAGACCTGGGGGAACCCAAACGTAGAATAAGGTAAGGCTCTCTCTCTCTCTCTCTCTCTCTCTCTCTCTCTCTCTCATCTTCACAAACCACTCCCAAAGTGTCTTCTTGACGACACAAAATTGAAGTATAATGACGTCCCGTTTCCCTACACATATTATTAGAAGACCTAACACGATTTACCAGGCTTTCTTCTTCGAAGTAATCCAAAACCCGTCCTTGTCTCGGCTAAACCAGGAGAAGTTTAGAGGCTGTTTAGATCAACTTTCACGCCTCACTGACTTATAGCGTGGCCATAAAATAGATTTTTTTTACGTGCGGCAGATAGCAGCTGATCCCAGGGGAGCCGTTGCAGAGAAATGATCTCGAGCGAGGTTGAACTGAAGCGGAATATTCCTCGTTCAGGGCCCGTGATTCTCATGCAGTAATTGGACCTTCTCTCTCTCTCTCTCTCTCTCTCTCTCTCTCTCTCTCTCTCTTATGGAAGTGGGAGATTATTTGTGCATCTCTCTCTCTCTCTCAATCTCTCTCTGTCTCTCTCTCTCTCTCTCTCTCTCTCTTGGAAGTGTGATTTTATTTGTGCATCTCTCTCTCTCTCTCTCTCTCTCTCTCTCTCTCTCTCTCTCATGAAAGTGTGATTTTCTTCACAAGCAATATCAAAACACGCACAAATACAGATTATGCTTAAAACTTTCTCGTAAATCGACAGAACTGTACATCAGTCGCCTAGTGTTTCATCAAGAAAGATTATTATACTAAAATCCACGAAACAACACACGCCCAAATGTACTAAATACATATCTTTTAGTCACTGATGTATTAGTGTTGTTAATGCTTATCAAGAAAGACGGAGAAATGTTTATCAATCGTCAATTTTCGCTTTAAGAGTAACGTAGCAGAGGAAGTTAACCTGATTGATGGTAATTGCCTTTCTCGTGAAATTTTGCATCAATCAAGGGTTGTGAGAATCTTTTGGGGGGTGGGGGTGGAAACCCTACCGAATTCTAGGTAAAGCATTGAGTTCAGAATTGCAACTTGAAGCCAGATTTCCGCTTGAGAGAGATAAGTCGTTGCCATTTGATAAGTGGCGTTCAATTTTGTCTTGCATTTTTCCCTTTATTTACTCTGGTTGCAATTCAGAATAATGATTTGTTTATATTTTGGTTTTCTTGAAGTTAATATTGATGCGTTCAACTCTGATTCATATCTTATCCATATATATATATATATATATAGAGAGAGAGAGAGAGAGAGAGAGAGAGAGAGAGAGAGAGATAAACACACACACATATAT
>NC_090735.1:127771247-127803563 GCF_036898095.1 Palaemon carinicauda | reverse complement strand
CGAACAGAGTTAACGCTTCGGTGTGTAAGGGCTGAGAATAGCTGGGAGCCGTTCCACAGCTAATCTCACTCGTGGCTACTACTGATACTCGAGACGTAAACAAACGGACGCCATTGCTCTAATGACGTCACGCGCGTCTCCATCCTTTGTTTAGTAGCTGCCCTACTAAGACGGATTTTCCCTTGTGTGAACTTTATCGTTTTGCATCTTCGCTATGTCGTTACCTTCAGCCTCGCCTTCTTCTGGAAAGTTGAGTACAAGGTTCCAGTATTGTTTAATTAAGCTCTGGCCGTAAAGTAAATATTATTTTGCGAAATAATTGATGTTTTGTGGCAGAGCTGTGCCTCTACCGGACCCGCCATTTTATGGCGTCGTTGTTGTTTTGCATGTCTTATTTAGTTAGCCACAACAACGCTTCAGGCCTTATATACTAATCGAATACATTAGTTTATTTAGTCTTCATAGCTAGGAACTTTTATATCGTGTTTAGACGCTTTTTATCGGTCATCGATTGACCTCATACCAGTCGGCTACTATAGCCCCCAGGCCAGGAGCCTATACAAGTGTTCATGCATGATTTATCAGTGATCCTAGACTAGTTATGATGATAGTGGCATTATTATTTTACAATACTTTTGACTAGTGATGCAAATGTTTTCGCCTTCAGGGACCATATAGGGGATAGGCTAGTCAGTGATTCTTACTAGCCTAACCTAACCTTAGGACCCCTATATGCTTCCTTCATCCCCTGCCTTGGCATTCCCTCTAATTAGCCTTGATCCCTTTTCTGAGTAAAGGGATTTATTGTCTAATAGAGTATTATATCGCCTCTCAGTCCTCCCTAAAGGAATGAACCCCCTTTAGGATTGCGTCTGAGAGTGAGGTTAGGCTAGCCTACCTCTATGGCTAGGATAGTCTGCGACTTTCCTGCGATAGCGATACGTCTTCTTCCTTGCCTAGTTCAGGACTTTTAGCCCTGATCTAGGTCGGGTTAGGAAGGTTTCTCTGTTCCATGCTGAAACTGTACTCTTGCACCGTTTTAGCCGATCAGCCTAATCTTAGGTTAGGGAGTGTCCTCCCTTCCCTTTGTGGCCGCTCTGGTACAGAAACCCTTCCTGGGAAGACCCCTCTCTTCTCCCTCCCCACCTATCTCTTGTATAGCCTAGCCTATGCTTAGGTTAGTTTATACTCATCTGTCCCCTGTCCTACAACTCCTCCTTAGGGTGGATGAGTAGGGCTACCCGAGCTTCCTTGTGCAGTCCGCTCTGGTACATATACCTTCATAGTGTCCTATAAGGTTAGTTCCTAGTGTAGCTCTGCATAAGGGAGTCTTCCCCCCCCATCTTGGGTGTTCCCTAGTCCTCCCTTGGGCTACCTGCTCCCGGTCCCTAGTGACCCCTGCATATGGATGATAGAGCCTGTCTCTATCATGGGTACACCCCCTCAGGGAGGGGGAGGGATGTCTGGAACCCTGAAGGTACTTCCTGCATCCTTCCCCCCCTCCCCCTGTCTCTCTATCTATCCGGGTGCCGGTCTCTTGCCGCCTCTTATGCCGGCAATACCTGCCTCTTGGTGACTTCCCTACCCTTGCCGCCAGCCCCCCGTGTTCCGAGGGACTGCCGGCTGCCGCCGGCTACTACCGGCGGCTCTCCTACTCCTATCTAATCGTCCGCTTGCCGGTCGATCTCCGGAGTGCCGGCATATACTGCCGGCAACCCGATACTACCTGTACCATCCTTACCCCAGTCACCAATCCGGCATCCTCCGGCTGCCGGAGCCGCCGCTCCCCTGCCGGCGTGCCGCCGTTGTGCCGGCGGCCGCCATCCTGGTATCTAACTGACTTTTGAAAATTGTCTGTTCTAATGCCAGAATCTATGCTGGAGCGAGCTCCGGCGTGCCGGCGGCTTGCCGGATACCCCGGAGGCGTCAAGAATACTTGCACCCCCTCTCTGTAGCTATCATAAGACTAAGATAGCCCTACCTGGCAAATAGATAAGCTGCTTTGCTTCTAAGATCAGTACCTAGTACTGCTCTATTAGTGATCATGCTGTCTCTTTGCATTCTTCTATTTCCAGCATGCTATGTGCATCTTAGCACGGCTGGTTGCCAGAAGCAGTTACCCTTAATGAGACCTTCTGGCTCTTATCTGGGAACCGAATGAATTCGATCCCAACCTTGTCCTTGGCTTTCCATGGAGTTCCAATATAATGGGAATCCTAAGAAACTATATCCAATGATCTCGGTCATTTGGATTATCCCAGGACCAAGCCTATGGTAACCAGCCGGGCGAGATGCATGGAGCGTGTTCTCCTTTACTGTTTCACTCTCTATGCATCACACCTTCTATAAGTTAAAATTAATGATTAATATTAACTTAATTTAAGAGCCATTCCTATGACTCCCCCATACTCATTTTCTCTTTCTTCCACAGGAGGAGCAGATGAAGTGCGATTTCGCATACTGTGCCGTGAAACGCTCCCAGTTTTACGGACATACGGCGTGCAGGACTCACGCCCCTTGCTCAGACAAGAAAGGGGATTGGAAGTTCTGGAATCCACTGGAATGTACGGTCTGCCAGGCCTACCTAGTTGAGGCCTTCCATAACCCTCCCTCAGCGGAGGTTAGAGACATTGCTCGTGAGAAACTGCGCAAGTGGGTGCGTGGTTTTCAGAGGAATGCCACTGGACCGTACCTGGCCACCGAAGAACTGAGGTCCCTGTTGTTCCCTAAGGCCTCCCCTGATTCAGTGGTTCCAAAGGAAGCAATCCCCACTGTCCAAATTACGGTGGAACCTGATGTGGTCATGGCTCAGTCCATGCACGAGTGTCGCCTAGATTCCGAAGAGGATGAACAGATCTCTGACGTCTCGGAAGACACGGAGAAGACGCTTATGGCTCAAGGAGCCGAAGAGGACGAAGACAAGGTGGAATACACCGAGTCGGAGATTGGAGCTACTCCCTCGTCCATCCCTCCGCCTACTCCTACACCGACGGATGTGTCCATTCCGTCCACCTCCTCGACCCCGGATCCTTCCTCTTCTACACAAGAACTGATCCGACTGATTAGAGCTGTCATGGACGACAGACTGAAGGAGAACCAGGAGTCCATCAGGTCTATGATTGGATCCAGAGAACCGAAGAAGATCTCGGTTAAGGATCTCCCAGCTTGCTCTCATGCCAACCCGTGGAGGTATGCAGAGCATATGGTTATTGCGACCGGCAGGATCTTTGTTAGTGACAAAATCGGCACGGTCCCGTTGGAAGATGTGGAATTCTTCCCAAGCTTCGAGGCCTACCCGGACTGTTACGTCCGGCTTCGTTCTGAACCTGCCTCGAAGGAGGAGACCGAACCTAAGGAAGAGATAGTGTTCGATCTCGCAAAGGCCCAGGCTATGCTAGCCTCCGCATTTAAGAGCAGGGGCTTTACCTGCTCTAAGCTTCCTGCCTTGAGCAAGAAGCATCCTACTTATGTCGCTCCCGACACTGCGATTCTTCCATTTTTGGAAAAGGCCTTGGCTGCATGCCTTAAAGCGGCGGAAGAAGGGAAACCCTGCCCTGCACTGGAGGAGTGCAGACCCTTCTCCATCGTAACGCCCCCTGACACTAGACAATGGAAAGATGTCCAACATACTTTCGTTGTGGGTAGGCTCGATCCTGACGTTGCCGGACGTCAGTTTAATGAAGACCTCCCTAAGCTCAATGATCACCTCCTTCGCCGGGAACAAGACACGAAGGAGAGGCTTGCAGCGTCTCTTTCTCATCAAGTCCAACTTGAAGTTATGGCCTGTGACACAGCAGTACCCGATCACTACATGGTACTGGCCAAATCCCACTTACTCACGGTAATGAAGGACTTGTACCATTTCATAAAGGCTCGTAGAGCCTGTCGTGAATTCGTGTTTGTCGGTGCCACCGTGAAACACGAACCCCGGAGGCTGATTTCCTCCAACATCTGGGGAAAGCACCTGTTTCCTTCGGACCTTGTCAAGGAAATAACGGACAGAGCCGCCACGGAGAATAGGAACCTTCTCCACAAATGGGGCATGTCCAGGAAAAGGAAAACCTCTCAGGACGATGGACCTCAGCCTAAGAGGAAACCTCAGAAACCGAAACCCCAGCAACGTCAACAAAGACGTCAGTTTCCGGGACCCGCTACCTCCCAAGTGGTTGCCCAACCACAACAGACCTTTCAATTGGTCCCCCAACCGGTGTTGTCACAGTCACCGGTCTTCACCCCTGCCTTTGAGCAGCCATCCACTACCTTTCATGCCAGAGGTAGAGGCTCGTCCAGGGGTGCAAGCAGAGACGCCTCTCGTCGTCCCTCCAGAGGTAGAGGAGGAAAGGGAGCTAGCGGCCGAGGCAATAAGTCCTCGGGACACCAGAAGCAATGAAGTGCTTCCGGTGGGAGGAAGACTCCGCCAATTCCAGGATCGTTGGACCTTCGATCCTTGGGCACACAGCATCATCAAGAACGGTCTAGGCTGGAGTTGGGTGCAACCACCCCCAATCTTCCAGCGGTTCTTCCAACAATCGACCCCCATTCTGGAAGAATATGTTCTAGACCTCTTGAACAAGAAGGTGATAAGGAAGGTAAAGTCCACCAGGTTCCAAGGGAGACTGTTTTGCGTTCCCAAGAAGGACTCAGACAAGCTCAGAGTCATTCTGGACTTATCCCCCCTCAACAAGTTCATAGAGAACAACAAATTCAAGATGCTGACGCTTCAACAAATAAGGACCCTTCTGCCTCAAGGTTCCTACACGGTCTCTATAGACCTGGCGGATGCCTATTGGCACATTCCAATGAACCATCACGCTTCCTCCTACCTAGGATTTCGACTCCAAAGGAAAAGCTACGACTTCCGGGCCATGCCATTCGGCCTCAATGTGGCCCCTCGGATCTTCACGAAGCTGGCAGACGCCATAGTACAACAGCTCCGCCTAAGAAACGTCCAGGTGATGGCCTACCTCGACGACTGGCTAGTCTGGGCTCCATCGCCCGAAGAGTGTACAAAGTCTTGCGACGAAGTTACCCAGTACCTAGAACACCTGGGATTCAAGATCAACGAGAAGAAATCTCGCCTCTCTCCGGCTCAGAAGTTTCAGTGGCTGGGAATCCACTGGAATCTTCAGTCACACCGCCTTTCCATCCCCCAGAAGAAAAGGAAGGAAATAGCAGGGTCTGTCAAGCGACTACTGAAATCCAAACGCATTTCAAGACGACAGCAGGAACGAGTTCTAGGCTCTCTACAATTCGCCTCAGTGACAAACCCAGTGCTTCGTGCACAGCTAAAGGATGCCGCGGGAGTCTGGAGACGATCGGCATCCATCGCTCGAAGAGACCTCAAGAGACGGCTTCCAAACAGACTTCGACGCCTCCTAAAGCCGTGGTCGGAAGCAATGGCCCTGAAAAGGTCCATTCCTCTCCAACACCCTCCTCCTTCACTCAACATCCACACGGATGCCTCACTGGAGGGCTGGGGAGGTCACTCCCACCTGAAACAAGCTCAAGGGACCTGGTCTCCACTATTCAAGACGTTCCACATAAACATCTTGGAGGCCATGGCGGTCCTTCTTACTCTGAAGAAACTATCCCCGCCGCCCTCGATCCACATCCGTCTAACCCTAGACAACTCGGTGGTAGTTCGTTGTCTCAATCGCCAAGGCTCAAGATCGCCCCAGATAAATCAGGTGCTTCTCCCAATCTTCCGTCTGGCGGAGAAGAAGAAGTGGCACCTGTCTGCAGTTCACCTACAAGGATTCCGCAACGTGACAGCGGATGCTCTATCTCGGACAAACCCGATAGAGTCGGAATGGTCTCTAGACGCAAGATCATTCTCCTTCATCTCTCATCAAGTCCCAGAACTTCAGATAGATCTCTTTGCAACGAGCGACAACAATCAACTTCCTCTGTACGTAGCCCCGTACGAGGACCCCAAGGCAGAAGCGGTGGACGCCATGTCACTGGACTGGAACAGATGGTCCAAGATATACCTGTTCCCTCCCACCAACCTTCTGTTGAAAGTCCTCTCCAAACTGAGAACCTTCAAAGGGACAGCGGCCCTAGTGGCTCCCAAGTGGCCCCGGAGCAACTGGTACCCCCTGGTCCTGGAGCTGCAGCCCAAGCTGATCCCTCTCCCGGGCCCAGTTCTCTCTCAACAAGTACAGAAGTCGACTGTCTTCGCTTCATCATCGAAAATCAAGGACCTTCATCTCATGATTTTCTCTCCCTTGCCGCAAAGAAGAGGTTTGGGATCTCGAAGAAAAGTCTAGACTTCCTAGAGGAATACAAGACCGAATCCACGAGACGGCAATATGAATCATCCTGGAGGAAATGGGTCTCCTTTGTTAAAGCAAAAAATCCTAAAGAAATCACCATTGATTTCTGTATGTCCTTCTTCATTCACCTTCATGGACAAGGATTAGCAGCCAATACGATTTCGACCTGCAAATCGGCTTTGACTAGACCAATTCTATACGCTTTCCAAATTGATCTGTCCAGCGACATCTTTAACAAACTGCCGAAAGCATGTGCTCGCCTACGCCCAGCACCCCCTCCGAAACCGATCTCCTGGTCACTAGACAAGGTGCTCCATTTCGCCTCCAACTTGGACAACGATTCATGCCCCCTCAAGGATCTGACTCAGAAAGTTATATTTTTATTTGCTCTCGCCTCGGGAGCTCGAGTCAGCGAAATAGTGGCATTATCAAGAGAAGAGGGACACATCCTGTTTGCTGATTCAGGAGAAGTGACCCTCTCCCCTGATCCGACGTTTCTCGCCAAAAATGAATTACCCACCAAAAGATGGGGCCCTTGGAGAATATGCCCCCTGAAGGAGGATGTCTCTCTATGTCCAGTAGAGAGCCTCAAGGTCTATCTTCGCAGAACTTCAAACTTTGGTGGAGGCCAACTCTTCAAAGGAGAAACATCGGGCAGCGACCTGTCACTGAAACAATTAAGAGCGAAAATCACCTACTTCATTCGCAGAGCGGATCCGAACAGTACACCCGCTGGTCATGATCCTAGAAAAGTGGCATCTTCTCTGAACTTCTTTCAGAGCATGGACTTTGAGAGCCTTAAAAACTTTACGGGCTGGAAGTCCTCGCGAGTTTTCTTTAAACATTATGCGAAACAAGTGCACGAAATCAAACATTTTGTGGTAGCCGCAGGTAGTGTTATGAAACCTGCACCTAACTCTGCATAGAACAGTGAGTTACTTGGGACTCTAACTCTTCGGGTGCCTATGTTGACCCTCGAGTGATTCATAGTGATGTCTAAAAACACTTAGTGCTTTTATAACTGTTCTTATCCCAGGTGAAATGTCATAGTGTTACACAAGTGCCGCATGCCTTGAGCATGATGTGTTATTTAAAGACTTGCGTTCCTCGAGAACGAGTACCTACTAATCCTGAAATTCCCTTTCAGATTCAAGAGCAAGCCTTTATTTCTATGTACATTATTATTACTGTAAATGAACTTTACTTTTGCTGTAAATTATTTAATTTCTGCATTGTGAAATAAAATTTCTATTTTATTACTTATGCGTCTCTTTCAGCTCCTACTTACTATGAAATACATACTGTCATAGTTTTATTTACTCCTCCTTTCTTATGGTCATGAAGAATTTAAGATGTCCATTCCTAAATTATATTCACCTTGCCTCAGTAAGGTTCCTACACGAATACTTACTTCTGATAATCAGGAGATGAACTCTACGCACAGTGCCCAACCACCACTGGCCTACTTCAGAATGTTCCTATACAAATATCAAACATTCTGCTTCATCTCTAAGCTCTTAAAAAGTTCTTCTGTCAAGATGAATAGCCCTTCAATACCACTTTGACGTCGGCATAGCCCATGGGAACTTCCTACCAATGGGGGGCAGGATATTTCGTTCCTATGGTTCTTACCTAAGATTACTTTGCTGTTTTGTCAATGCCTAGGCACTTAACTCTGGGGGAAAATCTACCACGATACATTGATTCTCTGGTACTCTTCCATCAGGACGCCATGGCTTGAGCCCAAAAAACGGATTTTGAGCGAAGCGAAAAATCTATTTTTGGGTGAGATAGCCATGGCGTCCTGATGGACCCTCCCTACTACTTCGTTCAGTTTGCTCCCACCCTACACAATTGTATCATGGTGATGGGCAGCAACTGGCGCCAGGATAAAGACGCGCGTGACGTCATTAGAGCAATGGCGTCCGTTTGTTTACGTCTCGAGTATCAGTAGTAGCCACGAGTGAGATTAGCTGTGGAACGGCTCCCAGCTATTCTCAGCCCTTACACACCGAAGCGTTAACTCTGTTCGGGGTGGAGATAGCTATGTGGCACGACCAGACATGCGTGTCCCCTGTTGTATTACGATGTCTTAAAGGGAAACCTTTGAGATACTCGCTCCAGAAGTTAGAATTCTGTGATAACCTGTGGTTAAATTCTCTGGGAATATCTTAGTAGTCTTATACCCAAGGAAGCTACCAAACAGGAACCTTCCATCAGGACGCCATGGCTATCTCACCCAAAAATAGATTTTTCGCTTCGCTCAAAATCCGTTTTATTGTCTTCAATAGACTCCAGATTTTCTTTCATTGTACAGGAAGCGAAGCCAATTAATGTTAACGACCTGCTAGTGTTGAAATCCCCTCTCCAGCTGAAGGCAATCAGTGATAAAATACCAGATATGTTTGAAGAAAGTGTATATTCCGACAGCTCCCTTAATGACACTCGCTCTGTAAGGAACATAATTAATTTCCCTGGCTTTAATTAGTTTAATTTTTAACATGTTCTCGTCATTGGTCTCATGTTTTATCTTAATCATTGTGCATTTTCCTTTAGCAATTACGTATTTTGTGTTTCATGATTTTCCATGTTTTTATCTTATAATTTGTTCATTGATTATCTGTTAACGTTCGTATTGCCTGTATCTTTAGATATATTTCTTTCTTCTGGATACGCTTGAGGGTTCTTATACATTAATCTGAGGAAAATCAGGTATTCTCATCTATCTATCTATCTATCTATCTATCTATCTATCCATCTATCTATCTGTCTATCTAATGTATATGTCCTCGTGGCTCTGTAATTCCAACCTCTCCTCATTTAGAGAAGTATCCGAGATCGATCTACGTGCTATGACTTATGCCAAATTCTGAAAAAAAAAAAAAAAAAAAAATATTACACCTCTGTTAACTAGAACTGCAGTTTATATATGTTGTGGGTAGAAGCTGCAGTAATTCATGGCATAGCCTCTAGGGTGGGCGTTCCTCCAAATCTGCTTGAGTATTTTTGTAATATGGTCTCCCAAGTATCTTAGAAAGTCCTAGTACTAGGTTATACTAGGACTTCCTAAGAGTAATTTTGTAATTTGGTCTCCCAAGTATCTTAGCAAGTCCTAGTGCACCTTAGCACTAGGACTTGCTAAGATACTTGTAAGACCAAAATTAAAAAGATACTCTTAGGAAGTCCTAGTACACCTTAGTACTATGACTTGCTAAGATACTTTGGAGACCAAATTACAAAATTACTCTTAGTAAGTCCTAGTACACCCTAGTACTAGGACTTGCTAAGAAACGTGGGATACGCTAAGAAACGTGGGATACCAAATTACAAAAATACTCTTAGCAAGTCCTAGTACACCCTAGTACTAGGACTTGCTAAGAAACGTGGGAGACCAAATTACAAAAATACTCTTAGCAAGTCCTAGTACACCCTAGTACTAGGACTTGCTAAGAAACGTGGGAGACCAAATTACAAAAATACTCTTAGCAAGTCCTAGTGCAACCTAGTACTAGGACTTGCTAAGATACTTTGGAGACCAAGTTACAAAACTACTCAAGTAGATTTGAGAGGAACGCTCTTCTTAGTAGTTATGTATAATTTGAGTCGACTGATTTAATTATCTAGCCTCACCTAAACAGACAACGGACAATTAATGCTATGGGAGAAGTGCATATTGCAAGTAGAACAAACCTAACCTAACCTAACCTAGGTGTAGTATTCGTGCTTTAAGGCATCTCCTCTATATAATAAAGGTAAAGTGTCTGGCCATGTACATGAATATACAGCTATGTATATGTTTCTTTCCGGTCACGCTGACGGGCAACCACGCGGGAAACAACAATCCAACATCTATAGACATTGCAACAATCTCCCACAAATTACCAAACTATCGTGTTGTAGGTTAGGATAGGAGAAGGGGGTGAGAAGGGATGAATCTGTGTGTGTGCTTGTCTATCTAAATAATTGCATATCATTTTGGTGGGTTGTGTTCATTATAGTCAATTCTTTTTAGTGAGGCAGATTTGCAACGACTCGCAGGGGTGCCCTTTTAGCGCGGAAAAGTTCCCTGATCGCTGATTGGTTAAAATTACCTTGTCCAACCAGTCAGCGATCAGGAAACTTTTCCGAGCTAAAAGGGCACCCCTGCGAGTCGGTGCAAATCTGCCTTACTAAAAAAGAATTGACTATAGTACTATGAATATCAATGCATATATATATATATATATATATATATTTTTACGTGAGTGTATGTATGTATGTATAATTCATCACATATATCCTATAATCTAGAATCTCGTGTGAATATATGTGTTTGTGTTTGTGTAACTTCACTGCTATCCACTACGCCGTAACCCCGGACGCAATGTCTTCCCAAAACTAATCTCCCAGGTTCAAGAGAGTCATTCTGGATGTGGGAACTTATTCAAAGGGCGTTGAGGGACCATTTATCTACGGCGCGTGTGAACATAAATGGCTGTAAAAGAGAAAATAAGTTTATTGCGATGCGGCCCACAATATGGTTTCAGATTTTTTTTGTCAAATTTGAAGATTTTTTTTGTTTATATATATATATATATATATATGTGTGTGTGTGTGTGTGTGTGTGTATATTTATATCTATATATGTATGTATATATATACATACATATATATATACATATATATATATATATATATATATGTGCGTATGTATATATATACATACATATATAGATATAAATATACACACACATACACACACACACACACACATATATATATATATATATATGTGTGTGTGTGTGTGTGTGTGTATTTATATCTATATATGTAAGTATATATATATATATATATAGTGTGTGTATATATGTATATTTATATATATATATATATATATACAAGGTTTGGGTAATTATTCATTCTTTTTTTCTCTTAGAATATGGATGTATGGATCCATATCCATATTCATGCTTGTATCTATATCCATGAAGGGATGTGTATATTTTTTTTTCCGTTACCAGATTTCAAATCAAAGATTCGAATATCTTTTTTGTAATTTCCACGATTTATTCTTATTGCGATATACAAAAATAATTATCCCTTTAAAATTAGCTTCACACATCCAGCCTTTGTCAGAATTAGCCTCACGCAGCTCACTTTTTTAAAGATTTAAAGGCTGCCAATGAATGGCAGTGGCAAGGGATATTGACAATGCCCTTGCAAGCAGGACAAAGCCCTAGAGACTGACCATATATACATATGATCAGTGACCAAACCCCCTCTCCACCCAAGATAGGACCAGGGATGGCCAGGCAAAGGCTGCTGACTCAGCACTCAGCAGGTAAGCCTATAGGCTCCCCCAAATACTCCAACCTCACAAGGATGGCTAGGTTGCAGCGACCAAAGGAACTAACGAGTTTGGTGAGCGGGACTCGAATCCGAATCTGGCAATCACCAGGTAAGGACTTTAATAACAGGACACCATAAATCTAAGGTGAGATTCTTGATTAACGATTCTAGGAAAAGAAAATTCTGATTTCTCAAATTCCAGAATATGAATTATTATGAATAACAGACATTGCTCTAAATGGGATGATACGTGCATGGGTATCCCATCTGGAGTCAGCCTTGTAAAATGATTGAATATCTCCAAACAGGGTTGTGATGGCCGGTGTGGTAACTTCCCGACTCGCCAGACTGGGGTTCGAGTCTCGCCCAAACCCGTAAGTTTCTTTGGTCGCTGCAACCTTACTATCCTTATGAGCTAAGGATTGGGGGTTTGGGGGAGCTTATAGGTCTATCTGCTGAGTTATCGGCAGCCATTGTCTGGCCCTCCATGGTCTTAGTTTGGGTGAAGAGGGGACTTGGGCATTTATCATATATGGTCAGTCTCTAGGGCATCTCCTGTTTGCTAGGGCAATGTCACCGTTCCTTGCCTCTGCCATCCATGAGGGACCTTTAACCCTTTAAACAGAAAATTAGGCCATGGTGTAAAAAGTGTTTCTGACTAAGTAATTCCTTTCTAAAAATACGTTAGAGATTGGCATCCGAAGCTGTATGCGTATAACGGTTTTCTTGTTAGTATCTTGGAAATTCTTATGTAATATATTTATATCTCATATGTAGACAGGATTTTTATAGGGTGAAAGGACGCTTATCAAGGAGCACGTATGTCTTACATAAACTAATTAATTAATTATGAATTATAGATGAAAAAGTGGCTAGGGTGTCATGTAAACTTCTCAGATGCCGGTGAAATAGATCTGCCAAAATCTTCATCGGCTTTTTTTTTTTTTTTTTTTTTTTTTAATGGCATTTGATACCAATTACCAATCACTTGATATATCGATTTACATGGAAATTCCTTTCTGAAGATATTTTGGTATTATTGGTACCACATTGTGAAATGTCAATAGTCAGAGGAACTTGGAGGTTTCGAATTATTGCTGGCGGCTTTAAAACAATTTAAATAGATTTGGAATTGCGGTCCACGGTTTTGAAAATATTACGTAGATTTCTAATTGTGGCCAACAGCCTTGATAAAAATATAAACTTTTTAAATTATGGTCAATTGCTTTGAAAATTTTATAAACATTTCGAATTGTGTCCAACGGTTTTCAAAAAGTTCATAAGTTGTGGTCAATAGCTTTAGAATTTATAAAGATTTTGAACTGTGGCTAACAGCTTTGAAAAATTTATAAACTTTTCAAATTGTATTCAGTACCTTTGAAAATTTTATAAAGATTTCGATTTGTGGGAAGCATTTTGAAAATAATTTATAAACTATTCAAATTGTGGGCAATTTATTTGAAAAATTTATAAACATTTGGAATTGTGTCCAACGGCTTTACAAATTCTATAAACTTTTTGAATTGTGGTTAACAACTTTGAATAATTTATAAATTTTTTCGAATTGTGGCCAATGGCTTTCGAAAAATTATAAAGATTTCGAATTGCGACCAACAGCTTTATAAAATCTATAAAGATTTTGACTTGGGACCAATCTCTTTGAAAAATTTATGAAGATTTCGAATTGTGACCAATCTCGGAAAAATTTATAAAGATTTCGAATTGTGACCTACCGCTTTGTAAAATTTATAAAGAGTTCCAATTGCGACCAACCGCTTTGAAAAAGTTAAAACTTCCAAATTGTGACTAACGTCTATGTAAAATTTGCAATGATTTTGAAATGCCACTAACCACTTTGAAAAAATTTAAATTTATAAAGATTTCAAATTGTGACCAACCCCATTGAAAAATTTATAAAGATTTTGATTTGGGACTAAGCGCTTTGAAAAATTTATAAAGATTTTGAATTGGGACCAACTGCTTTGAAACATTTGTAAAGATTTTGAATTGCGACCAAGCTCTGAAAAATTTATAAAAATTTTGAATTGCAACCAATCGCTTTGAAAAATTTTCTAAAGATTTCGAATTGCGGCTAACGCCTTTGAAAAAATTGGAAAGATTTCGAATTGTGTTCAACAGCTTTGAAGAAATTATAAAGATTTCAAATTAGTTCCAGTGGCTATAAACAATTTATATAGATTTTAAATGCAAATAGTTTACACATATTTATAGTACTGTGCATGTACTGATTTATTTCCCAAAACACATTTCAAGTTTATTCTTCGTTTTTACTCGAATCTCATCACTATTATGATAATTGACATGAATGCTCTTGGCCTCATTAACGTTCTTTGTGGAACTGCCATCAAAAGTGTTGCATTTTACTCTTTTGGACTTTTGTGAAAGTTCTCAAATTGAGTCATTATTTGACGAAGCTTTTACTAAGTAATTTCATGTTTCATCATCATCGTCATCATCATGTCCTCCTACGCCTATTGACGCAAAGGGCCTCGGTTAGATTAAGCCAGTCGTCTCTATCTTGAGCTTTTAAATCAATATTACTGCATTCATCACCTACTACTTCACTCTTCATAGTCCTCAGCCATGTAGGCCTGGATCTTCCAACTCTTGTGGAGCCCAGTTGAAAGTTTGGTGAACTAATCTCTCTTGTTTACGTGAAAATAAATATTTATGAAGCAATTCCCCCGAAAAAGGGACGGTGACAGAGAAAAAAACAATAGACGGTTATTGTCACATTCAGTCCTGAATGAATACTTGTGTAGAAAATTTCTTGACGCCCGTCTGGTCGCTTCATACATTTACACCGGAGGGTCACCACAAGCAAATCGAAACTCCTTTCAGCACACTTTACTATCTTCATAACACTTTGACTCACATTTTCAAAACAGTATCAGACCATCTATCTGCCGATGATGACCGCTTATATGCATATCTTATTGTTGCAATTCAAATTCCACACACACACACACACACAGGCATATATAGATTATATACATATATATAATATATTTGTGTGTGTATATATATATATATATATATATGTGTGTGTGTGTGTGTGTGTGTGTGTGCGTGTGTAAATATGTGTGTGTATATATATATATTTGTGTGTGTGTCTGTATGAGTGTTGGGTTGCACAAGTTTTTTTCATAATTCTGACCATCCTTTACATTCATATCTTCCCGGATAGTACCACCCTGTTTGTAATACTAAGTATGCAGTTAATTCTAATAGGAGGGCATTCTTGAAGTTCTCCATCATGAGGCTCAATACTACACAATATTCTGGAAGTTTTATTCCAGCTATGACCAAGTTGTGGAATTCTCTTTTTAAGTTCGGTAGAACTTAAAAAGATCAAACTTTGCAGCAAATATTTTTATAGTTTATATATGAAAGATGTTTTAATGTTGTTACTGTTCTGAAGTTATTTTATTTTAATTGTTTATCACATGTCTTGTAGCTTATTTATTTCCTTATTTCCTTTCCTCACTCGGCTATTTTTCCATATTGGAGCCCTTGGCCTTATACCATCCTGCTTTTCCAACTAGGGTTGTAGCTTAGCTAGTAATAATAATAATACACTCTCTCTCTCTCTCTCTCTCTCTCTCTCTCTCTCTCTCTATATATATATATATATATATATATATATTTACACATATACATATACACACACATATACACAGTATATATATCAATTGATCACATTATACTCACCACCATAACTGGAGAACATAGAACATTGAACATTATCATCGGGTACGAAGAATCTTTATTCGTTTAAGCTAGACATAGATAAGTGCATTTTTTTACTATACTCAATTTCTTTAATGAGGCGCATTTGCTCTGACTCGCAGCGGTGCCCTTTTGGCTCGGAAAAGTTTCCTAATCGCTGATTGGTTAGAGTCATCTTTTCCAGCGATCAGGAAACTTTTCCGAGCTAAAATGGCAGCCCCTCCGAGTCGGTGCAAATCTTCCTCACTAAAGAGAATTGACTATAGTTTTGCGATGATCATTTTATTCGCAATCGAAGGTACCTGATGAATATCCTTGAACGTTGCCACGAAAAAAAAGTAGAATTTTACAGAATCTTATAATATTACAATTATACTGCAACTCAAAGGGGCCTGATGAATATCCATGAAGGTAGCCTCAGAAAAAGCCAAATTTTATAATGTAACATTATATATATATATATATATATATATTTATATACTGTATATATATATATATAAATATATATATATATATATATATATGTATATATATATGTATATGTATATGTATATATGTAATAGTTAAAATAGTTAATATTACATGTTTAAAACACATGACGTAATATGTCATTTTGGATGAAGGTGCTAGCCGTGGGACTTGCTGTAGTCATTCAAATCATAAACAGGACGTACAATGCAGCCTCAACAATGTGACATTTTTCTTAACTGTCAACACCATGCATCAGCGTGTGAAAGTTTGTGACGTCACCGGATGCAGGTGTCCTCCGAGATTGTGACGAAACTTATATAAACTAAGCATACGATATCTGTGATATCGATAAGTTAGTCAGTTCATATCTATACTTCACCAGAATTGGTCATATGACCAACCTAGCTCCCTCCAGTGATGGAGATGTTTAACTCTGTTGTTTTTACTAATAAATACTTTTAAAGCTAATAAGATGTACTCTGTTATCCAGCTATACACATCTGAAACAACACATACTCAATGTGTGCTTATAAAAGTAGCACACTAATAAATGGTGGCAGCGGTTACACACCAATAAATGGTGGCAGCGGTAACACACCAATAAATGGTGGGAGCGGTTAAACTCTAAGAATTAGAGAAAGATCTTCAAGACTTCAAAATAAAAGCTGTAAAACCAGAGAAAGATCTTCAAGACTTCAAAATAAAAGCTGTAAAACCAGAGAAAGATCTTCAAGAACTCAACATTATCTACATGAATCTACAATTTTGACTAAGTATTATAGTCCATCGCAATAGTTAACATTAACGAATGTTATGAATACAAACTGAATCTTCAATCAACATCCTAGGAAACCCAAGGACTGGCATTCAACAATTGCAAAACATACCCAGGAAGCACTACATTCAACAAGAAACTCGAACGATACATCGCTAACAAAACATCAAGAGAGAGAGAGAGGACGTGTCGACATCACACGGACCCATATATAAGCTAAGTACAAATTTTTTAATTCATTCCAGTTTGGGCAGTGAAGTGTAGTTATCACGAGTCGTTAGTCGATTATTACTGGGGTGAGTGAATTGCTAATCTTTTGTTAAAGGAAACTGTGTTCAACTCCGAATTCTCATCTAGAATTTTTCTCTCTTTGTGCTAATTCCTTTTTCTTTCAGAAATTCTCGGGAAATGTTTTGGGATTAGTAACATTGTTTGGGGAATTTTGTTATACATATGCGTTTACACAGTGGACGTCTGTACTCATATAGATATTTTGATAGAATTGCAAGGGGTCGAAGAGATAGGAAAAGAAATACAGCAGTCATGACTCCCCCTGTGAGCCCTTCCCCTGGACCTAGTGGTGTAGGCCAGACTAATCCTCCTCCAATTGTGACGCTTGTAAATGCCAGGTCAGCAATCCTTCCTTTTCAGGGTCGGGTCAACGGGTTCTTGCCACAAAATGTGGAGTCATGGATTTCATCCATTGATGCCCATTTAAATTTCAAACAAATCGTAGACCCTTTTGTACAATTACAAGAAGCTAAAAGTTTTATAGATTTTTCTAAAGGGGATGCGAGTGCGTATTTAAGAGGTGTTTCATTTCAAGAAGCAGTTACCTGGGATGATTTCAAAGTTAGGTTACGCGCGGTCTATGGGGGTGAGGAAGCCTTGTATGTAGTATTAACGTTACGAAATACACTTAATCAAGCCACTATGAATCGGCTTAATGTTATTGAGAGAGCAGCTCTCATAGCTGATAGGCTTAACGAATATCAGGACATTTTAGGTCATTCCACTTGGGTTACTAGCGATAACATCTCCGTGAAAGATTTTTTACGATTAATGTATTTAACTTGCATGACACTTATGTTGCCTGAAGCTTTAGTGCGGTGTTTTGATAAGAAGTTAACGCCTGCAAGTACGGAATTGGATGTCTATAAACAGATAAAGAAACACATGTCCAAGTGTCCAGATCTCGATCCCGTGCTAACTCAAGTTTTTGCAAAGAAGGAAACAAAGCCACAAACAGTGAACGTAGTTAGCAGTCAAGTAGCGGGAATGACGTGTTATAACTGCAAACGTCAAGGTCACTTAAGCGCAGACTGCAGAACGAAATTTTGCTCGATTCACAACACTGCAACACATTCATATAGCCAATGTTACTCGCGTAAGACACAACAGAATCCCAGAAATACACAGTCAATTCCACAGTCAGTTCCATGTGGAAATAAAAAGAAAAATCCTCATTTTAACAATAAGAAGAAACAACCAAGTGTCAATGCAGTTCAGAGTCCAAAACAAACAAACACTTCTTCAAATATCGCTGAGCCTGGGTCGTCAAACCAGACCTCGCAAGGTCAGACTAATTTTCAGAATGTGCAGAGCAAAGCAAATACCACATAGTTAACTCTAGAGGGGAAGAGAGTGATGTTGGGTCAAGGTCATTCATGTCAACATCAATAGTATTGAATAATCAATTTAATGTTTTATCAGATAATTGTGAGACAATAGATTTTCCTATGAAACACACGGCCGAATTAAGTAAAACAGTGCATGCTCCCGTAGATTTGCAACGAATTCATACAATAATAAGCCAAAATGAGTTACGGCCAACCTTATATGCTGTAAATTTAGAACACAAATCCTTTACGTTATTTTTTGACTCTGGTAGTCCACGTAATATCATGGATTTGAAGACACATCATTTGTTGTTTTCGAACTTTCCGATTGAAAAATCCGTTATTAGACTTTCGGGTATAGGAAATAATGAATTAAATGTCATAGGCATAATTCATGTTCAGTTCAGAGTCGGTAATCACACGTTTGCCGATACATTTGTTGTTGTAAAAAACATTAATATGTATCCAGCTGTGATTATAGGATACCCATCTATGGGAAATCAAAACATTATCTTAGCCCCTGCCAAGCACGGCGTGTATATCAAAGGGAAATTCTATAAGTCTTCTAATACCTTAAAATCAGTTTTTGATAAAAAGGAGACGACAAATGTAACCGTAACGTACGTTGAAGAACCAATAACTTGTCTCACTAATAAAGAAATAATATACGCGACCCATCAGAATTCTCGTTCACCCGTAATATCATCTTGCACGCAATCTATTGAACCAAACGTACCTTCGAATTTAATAGTGCAAATAAAGAAAACATTACCGGGATCTGAAATATTAATCCTTTCCGATACTTTGAAAACTAACGGATTGTCTGTTACACAAGCTATTTATACAGTAGGCTCACATCAACAATGTAATATTGAAGTCTGTAATCATTTAAATAACACTTTAGTAATTCACAAAAATCAACATATCTTGGATGTAGAAGTTTATAAACATCGTATTCTTACCGTTGCTGAAATCAATCACTCTCAATCAGTTGCTGATGAATCCCTTTTGCGATCTATTAAAAATAAAACAATAAAGACATTCAAGATGAAGAAATTCAGCAGAAAATTTTTGAACTTTTAACTAAATATCATGATGTTTTTTCCACTACGGATGGATCCTTAGGAAAAACAGATGTGATCGAGCATCAAATAAGGTTAAAGGACAAGCAGAAAATTATCTATGTACCCTCGTACAGACTCCCTATGAAATTCCAGAATGAAATAAATGATGAAGTAGGTAAAATGCTAGAAGAAGGAGTCATTAGGAAATCAAACAGCCCTTATAATTTTCCTTTAATAGTTGTACCGAAAAAAGATCGAACATGGCGTATCTGCGTCGACTTTCGTCGTCTAAACGAGGGAAACGATCCCTGATCGATTCCCAGTGCCATGTACTGACGATATTTTGCCTTTGTTAGGTCAGAATAAATATTTTACCAGTTTGGACTTACTTAAAGGCTTTCACCAGATATCATTAGAAGAAGATAGTATCCCATACACAGCCTTCAGTACAGCCAGGGGACATTATGAATTTTTACGGATGCCTTTTGGTTTACGTTGTGCTCCTATAACATTTACAAGAATGATTATCATAGTGTTTGGAGACTTGTTAGGGGATATATTGCATGCCTATATGGATGATCTTGTAATCTTTTCCAACACCTTAGAAGAACATCTACGTAAGTTAGAACTAGTACTACAGAGATTAAGACAACATAACAAGGGTAAAGATTAGTAAGTGTGAATTTTTCAAAACAGAATTAATATATTTGGGTTTCATGGTGTCAAGCCAAGGTCTTAAAGATAATAACAAGATTATGATTACAATTCCCTTTGATTCTTCTGATGCCTGGCAATCTTACAGGATATCACCATTTCCGACTTTCATGACGAATCACTCAAATCCAGTAATATCCAGTTTGACAGGACACGTATTGATTTCCCCAGACAAGGAAACATATACGGTCATTAAAGACTTAAATCAATTAACTCACTGTTCAGACGCAATGGATAGGAAAATATGTACAGCTGACTCATTTGAATTCCATAAAAACTTAATGGATTCATGCGAGTTAGGTATAGTGCTAGACGGTGCTCTCTCCCATACAAGTGAAAATTGTCTGGATAAGCTTTATCCCTTTGACAATAATGAGTTCAATTGCAGACTGAACAATGGCTCGTGGATACGATACGACAAGGACGGCTTCAATGTATCATGCCCTGACGGATCCACGTCCTTCACCCACATCTTCGTCGCAGCAGATGGTTGTATCGGGACTTCCCCTAATTGCATGGTGACTGGTCTAAGGACACTCATCAGAGAACGAGCCTACTTCGCGAACTTCACGTGGACCTCTACAATGCCAGCACTTCCTCTCCTGTATAACAGACAGGTTGCAAAGCGGTTGATGAAACTTACCGAAAGGGACCACCTGTCACCGACTTATAAGGAAATCCTTCACCCCATACTACTAGCAGGTCTGGCTTTCACGGTGGTGATATTTATCGCCGTGAACATCCTTGTTTGGCGTAGGTTACGGCACAGCATGCAGCTACAAAAGAATGTTTCGCCTTGTCCCGACAATACTCCGTATTTAATTCAGTTTAAAACCGTTTGAGTGGCCACCTCATTCGCTAAAGGAGTAAATTGTCGGAAAGAGTTTGTAAGAAAAGCTGTTAGTACGCTAGTAATATGTAATTGAAGAAATTTTCTACATTTGCATTGTTAAAAGTACATTTAAAACAACATTAAAAAAAAAAAGATATAAATCATTTTTTCTCTCGGCATCTAATAAAAATATATAAGCCGGAATGTTAAAAAGAAAAGAGAGAAAAAAAAATATATAACAGAATCTATGGGCATCTAATAAAATATATCAGCCCTATATATAAATATATATATATATATATATATATATATATGTACGAAACCGTGGTACGTGTACGTACCATGAATTCGTGTTTGTGCACTAAAAAATTGAGTATTATGTTAATATATGTTTCTGACAAAGGTAACAATTATTCTTTAACAAGTTACCGAATCATATGTAAGTCAGTAGTTTTTTTTTTGGTACCATATAATCATTTCCTAGCAATGTACCATATATATGATCTTTATTTTATCATGCATTTTTTTTTTTTGCTTTGGTAATATCTTTTTCATATGCATTATTGTTATTATTTTTTAATGTGCCTATTTGGACATTCGTCCTCGTTTGATTATGGCTAAAGTTAAACAAAGAATAATACATATATCCAGTCACACCTAGTAACCATGTTTTGGCTTGTTGTTAAATTTTTGTGAAAAAATTGAGATAGCTGGCCGAGCTTATGTAATAGTTAAAATAGTTAATATTACATGTTTAAAACACATGACGCAATATGTCATTTTGGATGAAGGTGCTAGCCGTGGGACTTGCTGTAGTCATTCAAATCATAAACAGGACGTACAATGCAGCATCAACAATGTGACATTTTTCTTAACTGTCAACACCATGCCTCAGCGTGTGAAAGTTTGTGACGTCACCGGATGCAGGTGTCTTCCGAGGTTGTGACGAAACTTATATAAACTAAGCATACGATATCTGTGATATCGATAAGTTAGTCAGTTCATATCTATACTTCACCAGAATTGGTCATCTGACCAACCCAGCTCCCTCCAGTGATGGAGATGTTTAACTCTGTTGTTTTTACTAATAAATATTTTTAAAGCTAATAAGATGTACTCTGTTATCCAGCTATACACATCTGAAACAACACATACTCAATGTGTGCTTATAAAAGTAGCACACTAATATATATATATATACATATATATATATATATATATATATAATTACTTGCTAAGGTACAACCCCAGTGGGAAAAGCAGGATGCTATAAGGTCAGGCTCCAACAGGGAAAATAGCCCAGTGAGGAGAGCAAAATAGAAAAAAAATATTTCAAGAAGAGTAACAACATTAAAATATATATATATATATATATATGTATATATATATATATATATATATGTATGTATATATATATATATATATATACATATGTATATATATTTAAAGCAATGACATCCCCTAACAAGGATTTCAGGGTCAGACACCTCATTCTCTTGGTTTTCTTTGATTTGTCGAGAGCAGTGAGGTAATTGAAATGACCAGAGGCAAGCTTGTGTCTCCCGTAAATGTTTTCAATCCGGTGGCACCATATCCTCCTCCCCCTTCTCTCTCTCTCTCTCTCTCTCTCTCTCTCTCTCTCTCTCTCTCTCTCAGATTTTATGTTCAAAAGCGATCTCTCAAGTGGGATGAACGCCCACGCCCACGAACATTTAAAAGGAAAACCGTGCATGAACTTATTCTTCGTTACAGAAGGTCGAATTTCCAATGACTTCTTCCTCACCTCCTTCAGATAAGAAAGAGAAACAGAGAAGGATGAAGATATGAAAAATGGACCTCGTTTCTTTCTTTACCTTGACCGCCGCGAGTAGGATTTCAACTTAAAGTTTTAGTCTACCACTAACTCCCCCAACTCTCTCTCTCTCTCTCTCTCTCTCTCTCTCTCTCTCTCTCTCTCTGTCGTATGAATAAAATCTTTAATAAGTGTGTACAGAATATGCACATGCGCGGTGTTTATTGCTCCTTCCATTTATATAGATTATCACGGAGACCATATCTTTGCTTAGTATAACAAACTGATGTGATCAGCCATCGTCATTTCGTAAGGTGTATCTTTTATACGCTGAAAGATTATGAGATACTGATGTTTCCATGTCAACGCCATTAAGACTATATTATCTCTATCGTATAACGGCAGATTTTCCCCCTTTTCAAGAATGCATGTGCAGAATCGTACTAAATAAATACATTTTTTTTCATATTTTTTATATTTTTATTTTTTTTCATAAAAACACAAACTGTTGTGAAGGAATATCGTAGGGTATGATTTTACCATTTAATTTCAATAATTCATCACTTGTCTTCATTAGCTAATAATAATATTAATAATAATAATAATAATAATGAATATTACCTAACTATGATAACCATGATGATATTAGTCAATAATTTGAAGTAAGAATGACCAAGTATTCAATAGACTTTTTTTTTTTTTTTTATAGAAAATCTATATTTGAGGGCCAATAGGTAAGACATGACACCATTTTGTTATTTCGCTTCATATTGTATATTCGTATGTTTTCTAAGAGAGAGAGAGAGAGAGAGAGAGAGAGAGAGAGAGAGAGTGAGACGACAGGAGTTGAAGGGAGGATTTTGGCGACCAACAGGACTCCTGGCGCCAGACTTTCTGCTGTGGTGCCTAAATATTGATTGGTCACCTCTCTCTCTCTCTCTCTCTCTCTCTCTCTCTCTCTCCCTCTCCCTCTCCTCGTCATCATCATGAAGAATTTTCTCTTTCTCGCACTCGTCATCATCATGAAGACGCCATTATCTCTCTCTCTCTCTCTCTCTCTCTCTCTCTCTCGTCTCGTCTCGTCATCATCATGAAGAATTTTCTCTTTCTCGCTCTCGTCATCATCATGAAGACGCCATTATCTCTCTCTCTCTCTCTCTCTCTCTCTCTCTCTCTCTCTCTCGTCTCGTCATCATCATGAAGAATTTTCTCTTTCTCGCACGCACTCGTCATCATCATGAAGACGCCATTCATCTCTCTCTCTCTCTCTCTCTCTCTCTCTCTCTCGTCTCGTCATCATCATGAAGACGCCATTATCTCTCTCTCTCTTTCTCTCTCTCTCTCTCTCGTCTCGTCATCATCATGAAGACGCCATTCATCTCTCTCTCTCTCTCTCTCTCTCTCGTCTCGTCATCATCATGAAGAATTTTCTCTTTCTCGCTCTCGTCATCATCATGAAGACGCCATTATCTCTCTCTCTCTCTCTCTCTCTCTCTCTCTCTCTCGTCTCGTCATCATCATGAAGAATTTTCTCTTTCTCGCACTCGTCATCATCATGAAGACGCCATTCATCTCTCTCTCTCTCTCTCTCTCTCTCTCTCTCTCTCTCTCTCGTCTCGTCATCATCATGAAGACGCCATTATCTCTCTCTCTCTTTCTCTGTCTCGTCATCATCATGAAGAATTTTCTCTTTCTCGCTCTCATCATCATCATGAAGACGCCATTATATCCCTCTCTCTCTCTCTCTCTCTCTCTCTATCTCTCTATCTCTCTCTCTCTCTCTCTCTCTCTCTCTCTCTCTCGTTATCATCATGAAGAATTTTCTCTTTCTCGCACTCGTCATCATCATGAAGACGCCATTCATCTCTCTCTCTCTCTCTCTCTTTCTCTCTCTCTCTCTCTCTCTCTCTCTCTCTCTCTCGTCTCTTCATCATCATGAAGAATTTTCTCTTTCTCGCACTCGTCATCATCATGAAGATGCCATTCATCTCTCTCTCTCTCTCTCTCTCTCTCTCTCTCTCTCTCGTCTCGTCATCATCATGAAGAATTTTCTCTTTCAATCTCGTCATCATCATGAAGACACCATTCTCTCTCTCTCTCTCTCTCTCTCTCTCTCTCTCTCTCGTCATCATCATGAAGAATTTTCTCTTTCAATCTCGTCATCATCATGAAGACACCATTCTCTCTCTCTCTCTCTCTCTCTCTCTCTCCAGGATGCCTGAAAACTTTAAATCAATCAATCAATCAATCTCTCTCTCTCTCTCTCTCTCTCTCTCTCCAGGATGCCTGAAAACTTTAAATCAATCAATCAATCAATCTCTCTCTCTCTCTCTCTCTCTCTCTCTCCAGGATGCCTGAAAATTTAAATCAATCAATCTCTCTCTCTCTCTCTCTCTCTCTCTCTCTCTTGTCATCATCATGAAGAATTTTCTCTTTCCCGCACTCGTCATCATCATGAAGACGCCATTATCTCTCTCTCTCTCTCTCTCTCTCTCTCTCTCATTCTTGACTGTTCCAGAGAGATAAGACGCTCTCTCCTCTCAGGCCTTTTTTCTCCATCCCAGAAAAAAAAGAAGAAGAAAAAAAAAAAACAATCCGGCAAACCACCTATAAATGCTCGTCCAACAAATTGCCATTTCAAGTCGCTGCTTATATCCTGAGATTGACACAATTGGCGGGTTGATTCCCCCAGCGTTGGAATCCTCAGAAGGCGTTGGTTTTCTGGAAACCTTGGCTAGGATGATGATGATGATGTTAGCCATTTTCTTTTTCTCTTTCTAATGTTTGAGAAGTGATCTTTTTGATATAACATCGTCTGGAACTTCTTTAAAATTCATTGTAAAAAAATTCATTTTTTTGTGTGATATTATAATAGATGTCTAGAAATTCTTTCAAATTCATTTTTTTTTTTCGTGAAAGAAATATTAATATTTTTTTTGTGTGTATGAATAATTTTGAATTTGTACATGTTGGTTTGTTTGTGTAAACATTATCTTGGGAGATATTGAAGAAGTCACCGAGTTATATTTCATTATTACTCTGTTAATCCTTATCCTTTATCCTGTTCAGGGGCGTAGGAGTATGAGGGCTATAGCACCCCCCCCCCCCCGCCCTTTTTTTTGCCGAAAATTTACTTTTTTATCTTTTACTTTAGAAAAGATTTAAAGTTGATGAAATGCATGAATTTAGTAACCCAGAAAAGATTCAAAGATATTATATTGCATAAATTTAGTAGTTAATTCTTCATAAGAGTTATCATTCAAAAGCAAGTTCTTGTTAACATCCATTTCCATAATAGAGTAATGCATTATTCTATTTATATGTAAATATTTACATCTTGTATATGTATATATATATATATATATATATATATATATATTTATACAATATAATTCTATTTCTCTATCTATCTATATATATACATATATATACCGTGTATATATATACATTAAATACATGATTTTATATATACACGTGTGGATATAATTAGATATATACATACTTACATATGTGCATATATATGATTTGTGAAGAATTTTCTTCACTCTTCTTCTTTTAATCGTATTTTTAGATCTCTTCTACTAATACTATAGCTACCCCTTAACAATTCTCTCCTACATCTAGTTTTCTTTAACGAAATATAGCGAGGACTAATCTAAACTTGTTGACAGTGGCGCACGCCACGCTCGTGACGTCACAGCGTAGATACGCACGATAGAGGGCCTTAGTCGTAACCCCGGCGTATGTTGGTTCTTTTCTTAAACTACGTGGGGCGAGATTAAATTCCTAAACTGAATTTTAAATATAAATTCCAATACTGCTGAGTTAATGCATCTTATATTTCTCAATACCAATTAAGGTTTGTTAATTTTAAGATGTATGCCCATCGTACCAGTCCATTGCTAATTAATCATTTTAATATTAATTTTTAGCAAGCCAGAATAGGTAGGATTGTTGTATATATAACCTCCCTCAGAGCAGCAAGATTTATCTGAGTATTTAGTACAAAATCCTGCCTCCTCTGCACTCCTTGCAACAATATATTGCCCTGTCCTTAAGTCCCGATATGGCAACCCCAATGGATTACCGTGCGCATCATGGCCGTCACTTGTTTGGCAAGGTGAAGCCAGGTGATCTCCTCGACCTCAGAGTCGGCCCATTCTACGAGAAGCTGCCCTAGCCTGCTGACCTGCCTGGTCATTGAACCCGAGCACTTCTGGCTCACCCCCCCCCTCTCTCTCTCCCAAAACTCGACTCATAAAAGGTTGCTGCCGGTCGGAGAGATTGAGAAGAAGAGGACCCTGATGTACCTAGTTACAGCTACAGTGAGAATTCTTGGGGTGAGCCAGGCAAGAGATTAGTGCGACAATCAGGTCAACAGCCACCACGGGCATAGGACTAATCTTCAAAGGAGTGCAGGTACTACATCAATGGCCATTTAGTTTTCCCCCATTTTTTATTAGCTTAGACTAATTTTAACTTGATAGGGAACCTGGCTAATTACACTATTCGGACTGTGTGCGGTGGGATTGTGTGTAAATATTTTTCCATTATTATTTCTTGCTTGGAGACTAGCATAGTCTCTGGGTCACGTGGGCCACGTGCCAGACCCCATTTTGATTATTGCAGACCGCGTGTCTAAACCATCATCTTTATAATTTTGAATTGCTTTTAATTTGCATTCTCTTTATTATTCCATTTTTGTGTTGTTAAGATGTCCGTTTTGTTTTAATGTAAATTTGTGAATAAATCAATATTTGGTTAATTAAACCTCCTTAGTATTTTTGCTCCCTCATTTATTTTAATGTGTGAAATGAATAGTTGATCACGGGACAAAGTACCCAATATTTAAAGAGAAAACCTAAGTAAGTCTATAGGTACTTTGCATTAATATATTTACTTCGAAGGTAAAGATCCTTATCTTTAAACTTTTTAAACTACTTTACATCACTGCTCCCATTTTGGATTTTGTCTACCTTACATTAACGTAAAATAACTGTCCAGCATTTCATTGGGGTAGCTGGGACGGAGCCGGAACAGAGCCTGAGAATGAGATGACTATAGACCTGACAAAGCTAGAGTAGGCCATAAATTATTGTTAATCCTATGTGTGGAGTGCTTCGGCCTCTGGACAGTAAAATTTCCCCCTTTTGTATTTAAAGAGTGTTGGTTTGTGAATTGTGACAGTAAAGTATTAGCAGGGTGTTTGTGCCCCGAGAGTAAGTGCTCATATCCTCCCCTGTTGAACTTTATGTAACTGTTATAAGGAGACTTTCCCGGACTAAGTTCCCACTCAGAACATAACCATTAAAAAATTCTCCACATGAGTGGTCCTTCGGACCGGATCTTTTACCTTTGACTTATGAAGCATTAACGTAATTAATCAGCTTGATTAAGCATATAGTAACTCGCTATATCACTTACCCACACGCACACAGCCAGTTTGTCGAATGTGTAATGCCCAGACTTTAATTGGGAAGAGAAATTTGTAATCAACATGATCTTTTTGTATCGACCACGTTTTTAAGGAAAGAGCTACGTAACCAGGTTAATTTGTTGCTTGAATGTTCTCTACAGAAAGACTAGAATTTGTCGTAGGAACTTCACTTTGTCTCGGATCCGTTCATCCACGTGTGGCGGAATCTTCTTATACCAGAAAGTTCTAAGCTACTTGAACTAAGGTTTTTTGTTGTTCAGACGTCCGTGTTTACTGCTCAGCTAGAGCGCCGGTGTACTCGTTCTGTCAACTAATTTTGCTAGCTAAGCATCTAATTTGTAACATTTCGTACCTTGGTCTACCTTCCTTTGTGTCGTTTACCTTCCCTAACCAACCTTAACTTTTTTAACTAATGTTCCCGTATACCTAGCACGTGTCCTTGTCCTAAAGAGTGAATTGGCGTAACATAATTTTAAGTGTTCTTACGAGTAACGTAGAAACTTAACCCCAAGTCCGTTTCATTCCACGTGTTTGTTCCAAGATGGCGGATCTTGTATACAGCCCAAACTAAGGGTGCGTAATTGCTTGCTACCGTAAGTGAATTACTGCGTGTAGTTCATTTAATTTCCTTTAGCGAGGAAATATTGTTTTTGTCCTTTAGCGAGGATATTTTTGTTTTACCTCCGCGTGAGGGAAATTTTATATTTGTTTAGCCTCCACGAGAGTGCACTTTAAAGTCTTTGCCTTGTGCGCCTATTTACATTTTGAATAGTTCAGTGGTCGCCTTAGTGTGCCCTTAATCGTTAAATCGTCACAACAGTGTCAGCCTCGACCTGTTATTTTAACTTTTAACTTGAATCCTTGCATTCATAAGCCCGTGTGCTTTCTAATATGTTCTACTTCAAAGTAAATTAATTAGTCATTATAGCCACGTGCGTAAATAATTCTGTTTAGTAAAGTCTAAAGTCACGTGACCGAGCATCGTCTGCTTTGTTGGACCCGGTCACTTTGAATTTTAAAGTAATTTCATGATTTATATGTTTTTTGTCCATTTAACCATTTTCCTCCCATCATGAGTAAATTTAAATGTTCAATTATCAAGCTTGTAAATTTGTAAAGTTTCAATTTTACAGACCTTTAAAATTCAGATTTATCCCTTGTTTTGTTTTACGAATCCGTTCATCCAACGTGGTCATTCCAAGATGGCGGACTTCATGCTTAACGTAAACAACCCTTCACCGCCTAAGGCGGAAACGCTCAGCCCCGAGGAGATTAACGCTAGGCTTAAGGAACAGGAGTTGACGTTCACCTTTGTGTGTGAGGACGCAGACCTAGCACTCCATGCTCTTGCTTCTGTAGATTTTCCCAACATGGGTTCAGAAGCCGTAAATCATTTTAAAAACCTTATTGGTAAAGTAAGAGATGAACTTAACCATTACAAGAATTTTTGGAGACGTCATTACGGCCATCCTATTGTTAAATTAAATTATCCAGTGCTTGCTGCCTGTTCAAGTAAAATTGAGATTGCTTTTAATAGCCTCATGGCTCATCCCAATTTACTTATAAAACCTAACCAGTCTTGTTCTTCTTCGAATGCAAAACCTTCAGTGACACGTCCTGTTGTAAACGCTATTAATAGTCCCCTAATTGTTACTTCTAATATATCAGCAGTCAAGCACAATGCTCATAATTTTGTATCAATTCCCCAACCTGTAAAATCTTCAAATTTTAATACTATGTTGCCAACACGGCATACAATTAGTAATTTTGTGTCAGCCCCACCTGCTCCGTCCTCATCTCCAAACCTTAAGCTACCAGTGTTTGATCGCCCTCAACCCCCTTTGTCTTTGCCGCCGGTGACAGTCCGTCCCGGAGGAAATACCATTCATTGTCTTGTCATGGACCCCCCAAGTGGTAGCGCAGATACCACACAACTTAACCGTGTGCGTGATGGCCAGCAGAGGCCTGTACCGGTAAACTTGGTCACCAAACTCGTACCATCCCACGGACCAGTGCCCACGTTGCCTGATTGTCCTATTCTTAAGTATGTAACTTCCGCTCCAACCCGTGTCATCTCTAAAATATCTACGTCAAAATCTGAAACCCGCTCTCAGAAGGAGCCGCGTGATCGTAAGGTTAAGACTTTAGCAGTCAGAAAGGAACCTTTTGCGCTGACGGCGGATTTAGCGAAGGTCACACACGTAGACCTAGCACCGGAGCTTAGAGCCTATTTACAAATAACTTTGCTTAAGGATAACGGTACCATGAACATCATTCATTGTTTTCATTCACTTTTATATGGCGCAACTGTAAGCATTTATTATTTTTGCCAAGTCATTCAGCAGCATTTTTTCGGCCAATCACTTACTTTAACCTCAAAGCGTAAATTTAATTCTTGCCTTGACAATTTGTCATTTTATTATAATCCCCCTGACATCCTTCAGCTCGTGCTGAATATAACTTTTCCTTTAATTGCTCCCCTTGCAAACGTTTTTCTTAAAGACGACATCCAAGACCCAAGCTGTCATAAATACGATGTCCCCATAGACCTAGTTCATCTCGATTTATCATTCAGGCTAGTGTCAAGCAAATTTTCACCTTTAAACGCCGAGAAGGAAGTAACTTTTCTCCTTTTGTCAGGCGATGAATACAAAATTTTCATTACGCCAGTAATTTTCTTTGTAAAATCATTTCATGTAAAACGTTGGGTGTCAGACCGGGATTGGGACTCACCCCCATAATTTTTAATTTGTCATTTGGCCTAACTTGTTGCTGAAATCGACCGTAATTGGCTTACGTTTTGTTTGCTCTATCCGTACTTTTAGGGTGGGAAGAATTGAGTACTTTTAATCGTTCTGTTATTATTGCATCGTACGTTTAAAGTTAAAACTGATCATATGCTTAACTTAGCGCTTCCGTGAAGCATTGCCTGCGTGGTTCAATTTTCCCCAAATTCACGTGAAAGCATAACTTTTGATTCAATTGATTTCAATTAACGTTAACAACGTTTTGTTAACTTTAAACGGACGTTGATGTGAAGAACGACTTCACTCTTCATTCAGCCAGTAAGCTTATCTCACTCATACTAACAAGTAGTTGAATCACATTTGCCGGAACTAACCCCTCTCCCTTTTTTCTCCCCTTTATCCCCAGGGTGTGAAGAATTTTCTTCACTCTTCTTCTTTTAATCGTATTTTTAGATCTCTTCTACTAATACTATAGCTACCCCTTAACAATTCTCTCCTACATCTAGTTTTCTTTAACGAAATATAGCGAGGACTAATCTAAACTTGTTGACAGTGGCGCACGCCACGCTCGTGACGTCACAGCGTAGATACGCACGATAGAGGGCCTTAGTCGTAACCCCGGCGTATGTTGGTTCTTTTCTTAAACTACGTGGGTCGAGATTAAATTCCTAAACTGAATTTTAAATATAAATTCCAATACTGCTGAGTTAATGCATCTTATATTTCTCAATACCAATTAAGGTTTGTTAATTTTAAGATGTATGCCCATCGTACCAGTCCATTGCTAATTAATCATTTTAAATATTAATTTTTAGCAAGCCAGAATAGGTAGGATTGTTGTATATATAACCTCCCTCAGAGCAGCAAGATTTATCTGAGTATTTAGTACAAAATCCTGCCTCCTCTGCACTCCTTGCAACAATATATTGCCCTGTCCTTAAGTCCCGATATGGCAACCCCAATGGATTACCGTGCGCATCATGGCCGTCACTTGTTTGGCAAGGTGAAGCCAGGTGATCTCCTCGACCTCAGAGTCGGCCCATTCTACGAGAAGCTGCCCTAGCCTGCTGACCTGCCTGGTCATTGAACCCGAGCACTTCTGGCTCACCCCCCCCCCCCTCTCTCCCAAAACTCGACTCACAAAAGGTTGCTGCCGGTCGGAGAGATTGAGAAGAAGAGGACCCTGATGTACCTAGTTACAGCTACAGTGAGAATTCTTGGGGTGAGCCAGGCAAGAGATTAGTGCGACAATCAGGTCAACAGCCACCACGGGCATAGGACTAATCTTCAAAGGAGTGCAGGTACTACATCAATGGCCATTTAGTTTTCCCCCATTTTTTATTAGCTTAGACTAATTTTAACTTGATAGGGAACCTGGCTAATTACACTATTCGGACTGTGTGCGGTGGGATTGTGTGTAAATATTTTTCCATTATTATTTCTTGCTTGGAGACTAGCATAGTCTCTGGGTCACGTGGGCCACGTGCCAGACCCCATTTTGATTATTGCAGA
>NC_090735.1:127753747-127766247 GCF_036898095.1 Palaemon carinicauda | reverse complement strand
TAAAGCTGATGACACTGAGGGGGTGAAACCTTCAAAAAGATTGACCAAAACATGGTAACATCCTCGAGAGGGGTGTCAACCCAAATGCTAGAAATATCTAAAAAAAAAACTCTACTATATACATTGTTCCTATAATAATTCACATATCCAAAGGAAAATTTCAGGAATTGAAATAGAATATATTTTTTTACTGTTCCTGCTAATTTCCATGTTGATAACTGTCACGTTGCCTTTTTGATATGGTGTTAAATGGAGCAACATTAGCATGAACAACAGGATAGATACATCAAGGAGGGGCAAAGCTGATCCCATAAACAATATTTGTCCTAAGTTGTACCTATCTATATTATTCTTATCATTGTTACCTCATACTATGAACGAACCATCAAAGAGATACTTTTACCTACAAAAGAAAGGGATACAATCGAAGATTTAAGAAAAAAAAGATGAAATGAAGAAAAATAAAAGGAAACACACAAAGAAAGAGAGATAGAAACATGACAAATCATGGAAATACAAAGCAACCAAATATCTCTCGATTCTTTAAGAAAAAATGTCTGCAAACACTAACGTAAATACAGAAAAATCTAAATTGACCAGAGTAATAAATAGTGATAATTGAACTGCTAGGATAGTCCCGATAGTGAATGATAAGGATTTATTTATACCTAAAATAGAATAAATAAAAAAGAAATTCAAATTATTTTGGAAGATATTAAGGATCGTCCATTATTTTGCATTGGTAGAGCAACTAAAGGATTTTTAGAGGAAGAAGGAGGCTAAGTGACTCGCCGTGAGCTAGATGCTTGAAGCCACTGCCCACATATCATCATCATCTCCCACGCCTATTGACGCAAAGGGCCTCAATTAGATTTCCCTAGTCGTCTCTATCTTCAACTTTTAATTCAATACTTATCCAATCACAATATCCTACTTCATGCTTTATAGTCCTGAGTCTTCCAACTCTTCTAGTGCCTTGTGGAGGCCAGTTTAAAGTTTGGTGAACTAATGTCTCTTAGGGAGGATAAAGAGCATCCCCAAACCATCTCCATCTACCCCTCACCATGATCTCATCCACATGTGGCTCTCGAGTAATCTCTCTTAGTTTCATTTCTAATCCTGTCCTGTCATTTAACACCCAATATTCTTCTGAGGGCTTTGTTCTCAAATCTGCAAAATGAGTTTCATTAATATACCAACATTCACGACCATACAGTAACACTGATCTCACTATATTGATATATAGCCTGATTGTTATATGTAATTTTAGGCGACTTGATTTCCAAATTTGACTTAACCTAGCCATCCTCTGATTTGCTTTTTTCAATCTTTCATTAAACTCAAATTCTAAAGCTCCAATATTAGATATCATAGTTCCTAAATATTTGAATAATTCTACCTCATTAATCCTTTATCCTTCCAAAGATATTTTATCTTCCATTGTATATTCTGTTCTCATCATCTGTCTTTCTTATATTTATCTTGAGCCCAACCTCATGTGATTTTTCATGCATTCTGGTAAGCAGGCTTTCCAAGCCCTGTGGTGTTCTGCTAATTAGGACAGCTTCATCAGCATACTCTAGGTCTCCTAATTTTTTTACCAATCCAGTCCAATCCTTCTCCACCATCCCCAATCGATCTATGAGGATAAACAACATGGGTAACAACACATTCCCTTAGAGTACTCCACTTTTCACTGGAAATTTGTTTGATAAGACACCACTAACATTAACTTTGCATTTGCTATGCTTATGAACAGACAATTAAACTTACATATTTGAGAGGAACTCCACAATGTCGCAGGACTCTCCACAAAATTTGCCAGAGCACATAATCAAAAGCTTTTTCATAGCCCACATATACCATCAAAAGTGGAATTCTATATTCTACATATTGCTGTACCATATGTCTTAAATGAAAATTTGGTCAGTACAACTTCTGCCTTTTCTAAATCCTGCTTGTTCATCTCTCAACTTTTCATCAATCTTTCTCTCTAGTCTCTTTAGAATGAGCATTCTATATATTTTCATGACAGCTGACATAAGTGTGAGGCCTCTGTAATGATTGCAATCATTCAGATCTTTTTTTTGTCATTTTCATCAGCACTCCTAGCTCCCATACATAAGGCTTTGCCTCTTCACGCCACATTCTACAAAATAATCTTGTAGGTAATCTAGGAGTCACTTCATTTTCAGGCAATATCATCTCGGCAGTTATTCCTTCGTATCCAGGGGCTTTCCATCTTTTGAGTTTTTTTTTAAGAATAGCTTCGACTTCAACCACACCTAATTCATTCATGGGCACATCAAGGTCTTCATCAGTTTCAGGTATATCAACCAAATTATTCCCTTCGTATTTCTTATTCATGACCTCACTAAAGTGTTCAATCCAACGTAGCTTTGTCAGCCTCATCTGCTTTCCTATTTAAATATTCTCTCCAATCATTCCTGATATTTCTTTTGACCTCACTATCAATACTGAAATACTTGCCATGCTCTGCCTTGTAATTTTCATTACTTCCTCGAAAACTTTAAGAAATAAATTTCTGTCTTTGTCTTCTTTTTATAGTATCCCAAGTATCATTTGATATCCATGGTTTTCTCCTTGTAACTTCATGTCCCAAAACTTCGTCTCTTAAAGTCTCTTAAGACTGTAAATCGATTCCTTCATTCAATTACAAAGATTTGTGCTCATCCTCTAGAAGCTTAGTTGTATCAAACTTAGGTATTCTATCTACATTTCTGTTGGGTTCTTTCAGTTTTAATATTTGTGTGGCAATGGGGAGCTGGTGATCACTACCAATAACTGCACCTCTATTGCTTGTTACATTTCCCAGAGTCCTCCTTCTCTCTTTATCAATGGCTATGTGATCTATTTTATATTTGTAATTGCCACATGGTGAAGTCCTTGTATATTTGTGGGTCTTCTTGTGCTGGAAAAGAGTACCTCCAGTAACAAGATTGTATGTTGAACAATAACTTATAAAATGTGCCCCATTTTCATTTGCAACTTCGCCAAGAACCTCAACACCCATCGCGTTTTCTATCCCTTGATTATTCCTTCCACTTTTAGCATTGAAGTCATTAATCACTATTTTCATATCTCTCTAGCTTCTCACCTATTATATTCTGCAGTTCTTCACAGTATTCATCTTTCCTTTCTTCAGGTGAATCATTTGATTCGCCTTGGAAGATGGAATCTTCGGGATCTTGAACCCTTCTGTGAAGCCTCTTCCCTTTTTGCCCGGCGGGCATGCTGTCATGCGTTTGCGGGGAGGGGAACGGCGCAAATTTAACCTGTCAAAAAGTTTTCAATCTTTTTGCCTCTCACGCGAGTGCGAAGGAGAGTACTGGAGCGTTGGCGCACAGGATGCTGCTGGTGCTGTTTCTCCTAACGCACATTTTTTGGTGAAGGCGCAGACAAGCTCTGGCACGCAGGAAACCAATGCCTAGGGTGAATATACAAAGAATAGGCCAGACTATTTGGCCTCTATTTTGAGGTACCTTACCTCTAGCATTTAGAGGCTCTTTGACCTTTTATTTTCAGGTGCCATACTTCCAACATTAGAGCATATTTAAGCTCTATTTTGAAGTGCTATACCTTTAGTATTAGGGGCTCTATGACCTCTATTTTGAGGTACTATAATCTTAGCATTATATGTTCTTTGATATCTAATTTGATAATAATTATCATTATTATTAAAATTATTATTATTATTATTATTATTATTATTATTATTATTATTATTTTTGAAATAATTATTATTATTATTATTATTATTATTATTATTATTATTATTATTATTATTTGACCTCTGTTTTGAGGCTCCTTAATCTTAGTATTAGAGGTTCTTTAACCTTTATTTTGAGGCTCCCTACTTTTAGCATTAGAGGCTCTTTGACCTCTATTTTGAGGCTCTTTACTTTTAGCATTAGAGGGTCTTTGACCTCCATTTTGAGGCTCCTTACCTTAAGCATTAGAGGCTCTTTGACCTCTATTTTGAGGCTCCTTGCTTTGAGCATTAGAGGGTTTTTTACCTCTATTTTGAGGCTCCTTACGTTTACCATTAGAGGCTCTTTGACCACTATTTTGAGGCTCCTTACTTTTAACATTAGAGGCTCTTTGACCTCTATTTTGAGGCTCATTACTTTTAGCATTAGAGGCTGTTTGACCTCTATTTTGAGGGTCCTTACGTTTAGCATTAGAGGCTCTTTGACCTCTATTTTGAGACTGCTCAATTTTAGCATTAGAGGCTCTTTGACCTCTATTTTGAGGCTTCTTACGTTTAGCATTAGAGGGTCTTTGACCTCTATTTTGAGGCTCATTACTTTTAGCATTAGAGGCTATTTGACTTCTATTTTGAGGCTCCTTACTTTTAGCATTAGAGGCTCTTTGACCTCTATTTTGAGACTGCTCAATTTTAGCATTAGAGGCTCTTTGACCTCTATTTTGAGGCTTCTTACGTTTAGCATTAGAGGGTCTTTGACCTCTATTTTGAGGCTCCTTACTTTTAGCATTAGAGGCTCTTTGACCTCTATTTTAAGACTGCTCGATTTTAGCATTAGAGGCTCTTTGACCTCTATTTTGAGGCTTCTTACGTTTAGCATTAGGGGGTCTTTGACCTCTATTTTGAGGCTCCTTACTTTTAGCATTAGAGGCTCTTTGGCCTCTATTTTGAGGCTCCTTACTTTGAGCATTAGAGGGTCTTTGACCTCTATTTTGAGGCTTCTTACGTTTAGCATTAGAGGGTCTTTGACCTCTGTTTTGAGGCTCCTTAATCTTAGTATTAGAGGTTCTTTAACCTTTATTTTGAGGCTCCTTACTTTTAGCATTAGAGGCTCTTTGACATCTGTTTTGATGCTCCTTACGTTTGGCATTAGAGGTTCTTTGACCTCTGTTTTGAGGTTCCTTAATCTTAGTATTAGAGGTTCTTTGACCTCTATTTTGAGGCTCTTTACTTTTAGCATTAGAGGGTCTTTGACTTTTATTTTGAGGCTCCTTACTTTGAGCATTAGAGGCTCTTTGACCTCTATTTTGAGGCCTCTTACGTTTTGCATTAGAGGCTCTTTGACCTCTATTTTGAGGCCTCTTACGTTTTACATTAGAGGGTCTTTGACTTTTATTTTGAGGCTCCTTACTTTTAGCATTAGATGGTCTTTGACCTCTATTTTGAGGCTCATTAATTTTAGCATTAGAGGCTCTTTGACCTCTATTTTGAGACTGCTCACTCTCAGCATTAGAGTCTCTTTGACCTCTATTTTGAGCCTCCTTACTTTTAGCATTAGAGGGTCTTTGACTTCTATTTTGAGGCTCCTTACTTTCAGCATTTGAGGGCCTTTGACCTCTATTTTGAAGCTCCTTACTTTTAGCATTAGAGGCTGTTTGACCTCTATTTTGATGTTCCTTACTTTTAGCATTAGAGACTATTTGACCTCTATTTTGAGGTTTCTTAGGTTTAGCATTAGAGGGTATTTGACCTCTATTTTGAGGCTCCTTACTGTTAGCATTAGAGGGTATTTGACCTCTATTTTGAGGCTCCATACTTATAGCATTAGAGGCTGTTTGACCTCTATTTTGATGTTCCTTACTTTTAGCATTAGAGGCTCTTTGACCTCTATTTTGAGGCTCTTTACTTTTAGCATTAGAGGCTCTTTGACCTCTGGTTTGAGGCTCCTTACATTTAACATTAGAGGCTCTTTGACCTCTATTTTGAGGCTCCTTACTTTTAGTGTTAGAGGCTCTTTAACCTCTATTTTGAGTCTCCTTACTTTTAGCATTAGATGGTCTTTGACCTCTATTTTGAGGCTCCTTACTTTTAGCATTAGAGGGTCTTTGACCACTATTTTTAGGCTCTTTACTTTTAGCATTAGGGGCTCTTTGACCTCTAATTTGAGGCTCCATACTTACAGCATTAGCGGGTCTTTGACCTCTATTTTGAGGCTCCTTACTTTTAGCATTTGAGGCTTTTTGACCTCTATTTTGAGGCTCCTTACTTATAGCATTAGAGGCTCTTTGACATCTATTTTTAGGCTCCTTACTTATAGCATTAGAGGCTCTTTGACCTCTATTTTGAGGTTCCTTACTGTTAGCATTAGAGGTCTTTGACATCTGTTTTGAGGCTTCTTACTTTTAGCATTAGAGGCTCTTTGACCTCTATTTTGAAGCTCCTTACTTTTAGCATTAGAGGCTCTTTGACCTCTATTTTGAGGCTCCTTACGTTTAGCATTAGAGGCTCTTTGACCTCTATTTTAAGACTGCTCAATTTTAGCATTAGAGGCTCTTTGACCTCTATTTTGAGGCTTCTTACGTTTAGCATCAGAGGGTATTTGACCTCTATTTTGAGGCTCCTTACTTTTAGCATTAGAGGCTATTTGACTTCTATTTTGGGGCTCCTTACTTTTAGGATTAGAGGCTCTTTGACCTCTATTTTGAGGCTTCTTACGCATAACATTAGAGGGTCTTTGACCTTTGTTTTGAGGCTCCTTAATTTTAGTATTAGAGGTTCTTTGACCTCTTTTTTGAGGCTCCTTACTTTTAGCATTAGTGTCTTTAACCTCTATTTTGATTCTCCCTACTTTTAGCATTAGAGGCTCTTTGACCTCTGTTTTGTGGCTCCTTACGTTTTGCATTAGTGATTCTTTGACCTCTATTTTGAGGTGCTATACTCTAGCATTAGAGTTTCTTTGACCTTTATTTTAATCCCCTTACCTCTAACGTTAAAAGCTCTTCGATCTTTATTTTTGGGTGCTTTATTTCTAGCACTAGAGGCTCTTTGAGACCTCTGTTTTAAGGCGACTAACTGCTAATAGTAGAGGCTATTTGACCTCAGTCTATATGTGACTTACCTCTATAATTAAAGGCTATTTTTTATACTTCTTCATATAAAGGCTTTCCTTCTCTATTCTCTTTTGTCTTATAGTTTTTCAAGATCTTCCTTCGAGATTTCTAGAGACATTTCAGTGCTGTTTGTCCTCGATTCGTCAGATTCCTCGGAGAAATCGATGGCTTTCATGTCTTTACCTATAAGGGCTATGGGTAAAGACATGGATGCCATTGATTTCTCGGCATACACTATACGCCATCATACTAGAGTCAACGAAGATCAACACAATATATTTACCAATGCCGTCCTGATATGATCTATTTTCAATGCCGAATTTTGAAGAAACACGTCGCTCACCGCTTTGCACCAATGCAATCCAATTATAGGACATCGTCGCTAAACCGCAAGGAAATTATCCTTCAAGGTGCTTACGTTATGTTCTTCAAAGCTTGCCAACTTCGGCAGCACCTATCCGAACTATATGTAGATGAAGGTGTTCCGAATAGCCTCCAGTTCATCCTGTAGCTGTAACAAAATTTTCACAGTCAGTTACCTGTTCCGCCAGAACGCGAGCTCTATGAGTAAAGTGAAATCCTCATCCCAATGTTCACTGCGTAAACTTCCATAGCTACAGTACATACAGATCGTGAGGTGTTGCAAGGTATGTTTAAAAAAAAAAGAGAGAGAGACCAGGTCTTCAGAAGTCTTTTGGAATCCGGGGCGGAGCGTTCAGAACTGCTCCGGGAAGATTCCGTTCTGGAGTCATTCAGAACTCTATGCTAAGTCTGCAGCTATTTCTGCTGAAGTCATTTGGAGAGGAGATTCAGGAGGATTTTCTTCCGTTATCGTTCAGAGATTTCTGGAATCATTCAGAATTCCATGCTAAGTCTATGGAAATTTCTTCTGAATCCTTTGGGAGATGCACGAAGATTTTCTCCCGAAACCGTTTAGGACTCGCTAAAAATTCTCTTTTTTTCTCTGGTTTCAATAGGCCCTAATAACTAATAATAATAATAATAATAATAATAATAATAATAATAATAATAATAATAATAATAATAATAATGAGGATGATGATAAATTACGTGATTTGATTTACAGCTCCGTGAAGATTCCGTTCTGGACACATTCAAAACTCTATGCTAAGTCTACGACTATTTCTTCTGAAGACATTTGGAGATTCAGGGTTTTCTTTCGAAGTCGTTCAGATTCGCATCTGGAATCATTCAGAATTCCATGCTAAGTCTTTGGTAATTTTTTCTGAATCCATTTGGAGAACCACGATTTTCTTCCGAACCCATTTAGAACTCGCGAAAAATTCTCCTTTTCTCTGGTTTCAATAGGCAATAATAATAATAATAATAATAATAATAATAATAATAATAATAATAATAATAATAATAATAATGATAATAATAATAATAATAATAATAATGAACCGTGATTTGATCTACTGCTCCAGGAAGATTCCGTTCTTGAGTCATTTAGAACTCTAGGCTAAGTCTACGGCTATTTCTTCTGAAGCCATTTGGAGATCGACGAAGATTTTCTTCCGAAGCCGTTTAGGACTCGCAAAAAAAAAAATTATCTTTTTCTCTGGTTTCAATAGGCCCTAATAACTAATAATAATAATAATAATAATAATAATAATAATAATAATATAATAATAATAATAATAATAATAATAATAATAATAATAATAATAATAATAATAATAATAATAAAAACTACGTGATTTGATTTATGAATTTGAGTCAGAAAGGTCGGAAATCGATCAATGCTTGGATAGGAAGATGAAAAACAACGATTTATTAATCTCTCTCTCTCTCTCTCTCTCTCTCTCTCTCTCTCTCTCTCTCTCTCTCTCTCTATATATATATATATATATATATATATATATATATATATATATATATATATATATATATACATATATATATATATATATATATATATATATATATATATATATATATATATATATGTATATATTTATATTATATGTAGCCTTTAATCATAATTAATTTATGGGTATTTTTTTTTTTCAATTATTATTATTATTATTATTATTATTATTATTATTATTATTATTATTATTATTATTATTATTATTATTATTATTATAATCTAAGCTATAACATCAGTTGGAAAATCTTTGCTGGTCATGGCGATACGCAAACCCTTTCATCAGGGTATAGTACATATATTGTATGTGATACGAATTGATATGATTACAAGCCATATATTGCATTAAGGTGGTGATTGCGTAGTTAAACGAATGGTCATGGTGCGTACGTTTTATCCGAATGAGAGAAACGGTCCAAGGAAATTAATAGATTTTTTTTTTTTTTTTTTTTTTTCAAGGGGAGAATTAACCAAGGTGACACCATGGTTTGTAAGGTCGCAGAATTGCTAAGATTGCCTTAGAATAATGATGGGTAGAGTTTAGCTTGGGATAATAAAATATGTGGAATACTAGAAAGTTCTTTTTGTTTATAGTGCAGTGTGAATGTTTTTGGTATACCATTTTGCATATAGAAAGGTCGAAATATATCCATAAGAAGAACGCTCAATGTACACAATACTCATTTTCTTATGTCTTCTTGAACCTATGTTTTCTCTACTTATCTCCCCTTTTAAGTGGAACCTACCTCTCAGAGTGGGGCAAAGTAAATAATTAATTTGGGCCTCTCACCTGTCTCATACGTGTCACACGAATCTCTCTCTCTCTCTCTCTCTCTCTCTCTCTCTCTCTCTCTCTCTCTCTCTCTCACTCTCTCTCTCTCTCTCTCTCTCTCTCTCTCTCTCTCTCCATTTTATAATTGTAGTATCATGTAACGCTCTTCTCTTCTTTGTCAGACGATTTATCACCACTTCGATTTTTATTCAAATTATTTTTTTTTTCTTTCCTGTTTATCCAGTCTTTCTTCTTTTGTTTCTAATACTTACTCTCCAGAAAAATACCTATAGCACTGAACCGCCAACTTCCTCCATAATCATAGGTGTTTTTTCTTTTTTTCTTTTTCTTTTTTTTTGTGGGGGGTGCGTTATTTATTCACTTACTTTTTTACAAATGCGTCTTAATGTTTTTTTTTTTTTTTTTTTGCATAGCTCTTTTTTCTTCTTCTCTTCTTCTTCTATAATAAATATCACGAGTTAATGGTTATTGCTTTCGTTAAACGGGTATAATTTGTATATACCACTTGAGAGTTATGGCGTCCTTGGTCTAGCCAGATAGTACTATATTGGATTCTTCTCACTGGTTACGGTTCATTTTCCCTTTGCCTACACATACACCGAATAGTCTGGCATATTCTTTCCATATTCTCCTCTGTCCTCATACACCCGTCAATACTGAGATTACCAAACTATTCTTCTTCACCCAAGAGGTTACTGCACTGTCATTGCTCAGTGGCCACTTTCCAATAGGCATGGTAGAAGAGACTCTTTAGCTATGGTAAGCAGCTCTTCTAGGAGAGGGACACTAAAAAATCAAACTATTGTTCTCTAGCCCTGAGTGTTGCCATAGCCTCTGTACCATGGTCTTTGACTGTCTTGGGTTAGTTCTCCTGCTTGAGGGTACACTCTGGCACACCATTCTATCATATTTCTCTTCCAGTTGTTTTGTTAAAGTTATTTTTTAGTTTATGCAGGAGATGTTCATTTTAATGCTATCACTGTTCTTTAGATTTTATATTTTTCCTTGATTCCTTTCCTCACTGGGTTATTTTCCCTGTTGGAGCCCTTGGGCTTATAGTATCCTGCTTTCCCACCTAGCGTTGTAGCTTACTAAATAATAATAATAATAATAATAATAATAATAATAATAATAATAATAATGTCTCCTGGATTAATGAGAATATAAATAAAGTTTTTCACTTTACAAAAGTCTACTCCAGAGGAACAGTTTCTTCTGCAACGATATCAAAGTCAGTTTAAATCATTGCCAATAGATCACAAGAAAGTTTTAGCTTTTTTTACATTTTTGATTCGATGGAAAGGTTAACAAGATGATAGGTTGTTGGATATCAAGAAAGGTTAGTCGAGATTTTTTTTATAGTATTAAAAAGTATTTTTTTTAAATAAGTCACAAATACCCTATGAGCGATAGAAATAGGAATAGGTTAGGCTTGTCTAAAGAATCCTCATTTCTATCGGTTGTAGGATCGAGTCCTTGGCCGGGGGAGAAATATTTATCATTAAAGATATTTCCCTAAGCGTTTGAGATCCCGAGGAAGAGCGAATTCGATATTAAGGGGTATTGTAACTTATTTTAAAAAAATTTAATATATATTAATAATACTATTATTACTTGCTAAGCTACAACCATTTTTGGAAAAGCAGGATGCTATAAACCCAAGAGCTTAAACAGGGAAAAATAGCCCAGTGAAGAAAGGAATTAAGGAAACAAATAAACGATATAATAAGCAATGAAAATTAAAATAAAATATTTTTAAAACATTAACAACATTCAAAGAGATATTTGATTTATAAACTATAAAAGGACTTATGTAAGCTTGTTCAACATGGAAACATTTGCTGCAAGTTTGAACTTTTGAAGTTCTACTGATATGTATATACTGATTGTGTATTACTAATACTCGTGATTTTAGTCAATGCAAATATCAAATACAATGGCATTTGATATCGTTTTCTACCCCTAGGAACATATATCCACTAGAAATTCATTAATGATAAATGTTTCAAACTGAGCAAGGATTCGATCCTATGCCCTAAGCCGAAACAATGCCTGCATGGACGACTTTACCATTCGAGCTATCAAGAGAGATATAAGCGCATTTCAACTCCAGTGTACATATACCTGTCTAATTCAGGAATCGGTTCTTAAACTTGAAATCAACCCACCAGGACCCACACCATAAGAGCCTTTTCAAAACTCCCCCACCCGAAAAAAACGCTCCTACGCTCCTGCTGTTGATGTTATTACATTAGTGTACCAACCGTGTGTCACATGATCGTATATAGTTCATTTTGTGCTTGTATCTTCGCTCTCCCCTCGCACTAAAAAGAACCTGAAAAATCATGTCTGCTTTTTTCCTCTGTAACAGTGTCAATATTTGAACATGAAAATTCTGTTGCTTTGAGATTTTGTATAAAAAGGAGAATGTTCTTTTATAAACTACTCAGTTGCTTTCACACTGCCTTTGAGTTCACAACCTTCTCTCGGCTCCGTCACAATAGTATATTCTAAAGATGACGAGATGATGAAAATGTTCAATTACGGAATAAAGAACACCCTCCCTCTACTGCCATCTGCTTTTAAAGTAACCAAGAAACCTAAAATAGAATATATATCTCCTGCCTCTTTGTCTGTCTGTTTTATCGCAAGAGGGTCTGCCCCTCTCTTTTATTCTTCTCCTGTACTTCCCTTTCTCCCTTTTCCTCATTCCTTCCCATCCCGAGTTCCTGCCTCCGGCCTATAAACTGAATTGTATCCAGGGGTAATCTTCCTCTCCCCATATTCCCCACTATCCTATCCTTATCCTGAGCAATGTATCGACATCTGTCTGTTTGTCTATCTATCTATCTCAACTGGGAGCCTGAATATCAGAAGGATTCAGTTATGAAATTAGAACTCAGTCATTTGTATCATTTATGAAACTAGAACTCAGTCATTTGTATCATTTATGAAACTAGAACTCAATCATTTGTATCA
>NC_090735.1:127727642-127742642 GCF_036898095.1 Palaemon carinicauda | reverse complement strand
TTTACCTTAAAATACAGAAACATTACCTTTACTTTTAAATAAAGAAACATAACCTTTACTTTTAAATAAAGAAACATTACCTTTACCTTCAAATAAAGAAACATTACCTTTACTTTTAAATAAAGAAACATTACCTTTACCTTCAAATAAGGAAACATTACCTGTACCTTCAAATAAAGAAACATTACAGCAAATTATGATACCAAATTCGTGATTTTTCTCTATCGATCAAACCACACCGGAAGTCGCCGTGAATTCAATGTGAAATTGAGAGGTAGCAATGCTGGAAAATTATTGGGGAACGTTGTAAATTATCCGTGAACGAGAGAGAGAGAGAGAGAGAGAGAGAGAGATAAACATGACAACCAAAGTGAATTGAGAGAATCATCGCACAGCAGAAGCGTTCACAGTTATTATTATTATTTATTGCTATTATTATTATCATCATTATTATTATTATTATAATTATTAGCTAAGCTACTACCCTAGTTGGAAAAAAGAAGGATGCTATAAGCCTAAGGGCTCCAACAGTAAAAACATCTCTGTGAGGATAGCAAATAAATATGAATAAACCACAAGAGAAGTAATGAATAATTGATATAAAATATTCTAAGATCAGTTACATCGTTAAAATAGATCTGTCCTATATAAACTATAAAGAGACATATGTCAGCCTGTTCAACAAACAAACATTCGCAGCAAGTCTGAACTTCTGAAGTTCCACCTATTCAACTCGCCTGATTAGGAAGTTCATTCCACAATCTGGTCACAACTGGAATAAAACTTCTAGAATACTGTACTGAGGCTTATGATGGAGAAGGCATGACTGTTTGTAGGTAGGTAGATCTAGCGAGTGTTTGCTGGTTCTACATACCTTAATTAGTTCCACCAACAGCAGACACTTAAGCCGCAGGTAGCGTCCTTGCCTGTGATTGCCTGACTGGGGTTCGAATCCCGCTCAGACTTGTTAGTTCCTGTGGTCGCTGCAACCTCACCATCATTGTGAGCTAAGGATGGGGGGTTTAGGGGAGCCTATAGGTCTATCTGCTGAGTCATCAGCAACCATTGCCTGGTTCTCCTTGATCCTAGCTTCGGTGGAGAGAGGGCTTAGGCGCTGATCATACTGTACGTAATATGGTCAGTCTCTAGGGCATTGTCCTGCGGAAGTTGTATAAAGATCGATTTGTTGTTCCGTCATTTGGCAGGAAGCGGACTTACGAACTCTTGCTCCGTGGTGCACTAGATGGATATTATTATTATTATTATTATTATTATTATTATTATTATTACTTGCTAAGCTACAACCCTACACTGTAAAAAGTTCAAGGTATAGAAAGGGTATAACGCTGGAGCTGAGGTATATATACATGTAAAACACCCCAAGGCTCTAAAAAACGGATTTTGAGCGAAGCGAAAAATCTATTTTTGGGTGAGATAGCCATGGCATCCTGATGGAAGGTTCCTGTTTGGTAGCTTCCTTGGGTATAAGACTACTAAGATATTCCCAGAGAATTTAACCACAGGTTATCACAGAATTCTAACTTCTGGAGCGAGTATCTCAAAGGTTTCCCTTTAAGACATCGTAATACAACAGGGGACACGCATGTCTGAACGTGCCACATAGCTATCTCCACCCCGAACAGAGTTAATGCTTCGGTGTGTAAGGACTGAGAATAGCTGGGAGCCGTTCCACAGCTAATCTCACTCGTGGCTACTACTGATACTCGAGACGTAAACAAACGGACGCCATTGCTCTAATGACGTCACGCGCGTCTTTATCCTGGCGCCAGTTGCTGCCCATCACCATGATACAATTGTGTAGGGTGGGAACAACTGAACGAAGTAGTAGGGAGGGTCCATCAGGACGCCATGGCTATCTCACCCAAAAATAGATTTTTCGCTTCGCTCAAAATCCGTTTTTTGGGCTCAAGCCATGGCGTCCTGATGGAAGAGTACCAGAGAATCAATGTATCGTGGTAGATTTTCCCCCAAAGTTAAGTGCCTATGCATTGACAAAACAGCAAAGTAATCTTAGGTAAGAACCATAGGAACAAAGTATCCTGCCCCCCATTGGTAGGAAGTTCCCATGGGCTATGCCGACGTCAAAGTGGTATTGAAGGGCTATTCATCTTGACAGAAGAACTTTTTAAGAGCTTAGAGATGAAGCAGAATGTTTGATATTTGTATAGGAACATTCTGAAGTAGGTCAGTGGTGGTTGGGCACTGAGTATAGAGTTCATCTCCTGATTATCAGAAGTAAGTATTCGTGTAGGAACCTTACTGAGACAAGGTGAATATAATTTAGGATTAGATATCTTAAATTCTTCATGACCATAAAGGAGGAGTAAATAAAACTATGACAGTATGTATTTCATAGTAAGTAGGAGCTGAAAGAGACGCATAAGTAATAAAATAGAAATTTTATTTCACAATGCAGAAATTAAATAATTTACAGCAAAAGTAAAGTTCATTTACAGTAATAATAATGTACATAGAAATAAAGGCTTGCTCTTGAATCTGAAAAGGAATTTCAGGATTAGTAGGTACTCGTTCTCGAGGAACGCAAGTCTTTAAACAACACATCATGCTCAAGGCATGCGGCACTTGTGTGACACTATGACATTTCACCTGGGATAAGAACAGTTATAAAAGCACTAAGTGTTTTTAGACATCACTATGAATCGCTCGAGGGTCAACATAGGCACCCGAAGAGTTAGAGTCCCAAGTAACTCACTGTTCTACGCAGAGTTAGGTGCAGGTTTCATAACACTACCTGCGGCTACCACAAAATGTTTGATTTCGTGCACTTGTTTCGCATAATGTTTAAAGAAAACTCGCGAGGACTTCCAGCCCGTAAAGTTTTTAAGGCTCTCAAAGTCCATGCTCTGAAAGAAGTTCAGAGAAGATGCCACTTTTCTAGGATCATGACCAGCGGGTGTACTGTTCGGATCCGCTCTGCAAATGAAGTAGGTGATTTTCGCTCTTAATTGTTTCAGTGACAGGTCGCTGCCCGATGTTTCTCCTTTGAAGAGTTGGCCTCCACCAAAGTTCGAAGTTCTGCGAAGATAGACCTTGAGACTCTCTACTGGACATAGAGAGACATCCTCCTTCAGGGGGCATATTCTCCAAGGGCCCCATCTTTTGGTGGGTAATTCATTTTTGGCGAGAAACGTCGGATCAGGGGAGAGGGTCACTTCTCCTGAATCAGCAAACAGGATGTGTCCCTCCTCTCTTGATAATGCCACTATTTCGCTGACTCGAGCTCCCGAGGCGAGAGCAAATAAAAATATAACTTTCTGAGTCAGATCCTTGAGGGGGCATGAATCGTTGTCCAAGTTGGAGGCGAAATGGAGCACCTTGTCTAGTGACCAGGAGATCGGTTTCGGAGGGGGTGCTGGGCGTAGGCGAGCACATGCTTTTGGTAATTTGTTAAAGATGTCGTTGGACAGATCAATTTGGAAAGCATATAGAATTGGTCTAGTCAAAGCCGATTTGCAGGTTGAAATCGTATTGGCTGCTAATCCTTGTCCATGAAGGTGAATGAAGAAGGACATACAGAAATCAATGGTGATTTCTTTAGGATTTTTTGCTTTAACAAAGGAGACCCATTTCCTCCAGGATGATTCATATTGCCGTCTCGTGGATTCGGTCTTGTATTCCTCTAGGAAGTCTAGACTTTTCTTCGAGATCCCAAACCTCTTCTTTGCGGCAAGGGAGAGAAAATCATGAGATGAAGGTCCTTGATTTTCGATGATGAAGCGAAGACAGTCGACTTCTGTACTTGTTGAGAGAGAACTGGGCCCGGGAGAGGGATCAGCTTGGGCTGCAGCTCCAGGACCAGGGGGGTACCAGTTGCTCCGGGGCCACTTGGGAGCCACTAGGGCCGCTGTCCCTTTGAAGGTTCTCAGTTTGGAGAGGACTTTCAACAGAAGGTTGGTGGGAGGGAACAGGTATATCTTGGACCATCTGTTCCAGTCCAGTGACATGGCGTCCACCGCTTCTGCTTTGGGGTCCTCGTACGGGGCTACGTACAGAGGAAGTTGATTGTTGTCGCTCGTTGCAAAGAGATCTATCTGAAGTTCTGGGACTTGATGAGAGATGAAGGAGAATGATCTTGCGTCTAGAGACCATTCCGACTCTATCGGGTTTGTCCGAGATAGAGCATCCGCTGTCACGTTGCGGAATCCTTGTAGGTGAACTGCAGACAGGTGCCACTTCTTCTTCTCCGCCAGACGGAAGATTGGGAGAAGCACCTGATTTATCTGGGGCGATCTTGAGCCCTGGCGATTGAGACAACGAACTACCACCGAGTTGTCTAGGGTTAGACGGATGTGGATCGAGGGCGGCGGGGATAACTTCTTCAGAGTAAGAAGGACCGCCATGGCCTCCAAGATGTTTATGTGGAACGTCTTGAATAGTGGAGACCAGGTCCCTTGAGCTTGTTTCAGGTGGGAGTGACCTCCCCAGCCCTCCAGTGAGGCATCCGTGTGGATGTTGAGAGATGGAGGAGGGTGTTGGAGAGGAATGGACCTTTTCAGGGCCTTTGCTTCCGACCACGGCTTTAGGAGGCGTCGAAGTCTGTTTGGAAGCCGTCTCTTGAGGTCTCTTCGAGCGATGGATGCCGATCGTCTCCAGACTCCCGCGGCATCCTTTAGCTGTGCGCGAAGCACTGGGTTTGTCACTGAGGCGAATTGTAGCGAGCCTAGAACTCGTTCCTGCTGTCGTCTTGAAATGCGTTTGGATTTCAGTAGTCGCTTGACAGACCCTGCTATTTCCTTCCTTTTCTTCTGGGGGATGGAAAGGCGGTGTGACTGAAGATTCCAGTGGATTCCCAGCCACTGAAACTTCTGAGCCGGAGAGAGGCGAGATTTCTTCTCGTTGATCTTGAATCCCAGGTGTTCTAAGTACTGGGTAACTTCGTCGCAAGACTTTGCACACTCTTCGGGCGATGGAGCCCAGACTAGCCAGTCGTCGAGGTAGGCCATCACCTGGACGTTTCTTAGGCGGAGCTGTTGTACTATGGCATCCGCCAGCTTTGTGAAGATCCGAGGGGCCACGTTGGGGCCGAATGGCATGGCCCGGAAGGCGTAGCTTTTCCTTTGGAGTCGAAATCCTAGGTAGGAGGAAGCATGATGGTTCATTGGAATGTGCCAATAGGCATCCGCCAGGTCTATAGAGACCGTGTAGGAACCTTGAGGCAGAAGGGTCCTTATTTGTTGAAGCGTCAGCATCTTGAATTTGTTGTTCTCTATGAACTTGTTGAGGGGGGATAAGTCCAGAATGACTCTGAGCTTGTCTGAGTCCTTCTTGGGAACGCAAAACAGTCTCCCTTGGAACCTGGTGGACTTTACCTTCCTTATCACCTTCTTGTTCAAGAGGTCTAGAACATATTCTTCCAGGATGGGGGTCGATTGTTGAAAGAACCGCTGGAAGATTGGGGGTGGTTGCACCCAACTCCAGCCTAGACCGTTCTTGATGATGCTGTGTGCCCAAGGATCGAAGGTCCAACGATCCTGGAATTGGCGGAGTCTTCCTCCCACCGGAAGCACTTCATTGCTTCTGGTGTCCCGAGGACTTGTTGCCTCGGCCGCTAGCTCCCTTTCCTCCTCTACCTCTGGAGGGACGACGAGAGGCGTCTCTGCTTGCACCCCTGGACGAGCCTCTACCTTTGGCATGAAAGGTAGTGGATGGCTGCTCAAAGGCAGGGGTGAAGACCGGTGACTGTGACAACACCGGTTGGGGGACCAATTGAAAGGTCTGCTGTGGTTGGGCAACCACTTGGGAGGTAGCGGGTCCCGGAAACTGACGTCGTTGTTGACGTTGCTGGGGTTTTGGCTTCTGAGGTTTCCTCTTAGGCTGAGGTCCATCGTCCTGAGAGGGTTTCCTTTTTCTGGACATGCCCCACTTGTGGAGAAGGTTCCTATTCTCCGTGGCGGCTCTGTCAGTTATTTCCTTGACAAGGTCAGAAGGAAACAGGTGCTTTCCCCAGATGTTGGAGGAAATCAGCCTCCGGGGTTCGTGTTTCACGGTGGCACCGACAAACACGAATTCACGACAGGCTCTACGAGCCTTTATGAAATGGTACAAGTCCTTCATTACTGTAAGTAAGTGGGATTTGGCTAGTACCATGTAGTGATCAGGTACTCTTGTGTCACAGGCCATAACTTCAAGTTGGACTTGATGAGAAAGAGATGCCGCAAGCCTCTCCTTCGTGTCTTGTTCCCGGCGAAGGAGGTGATCATTGAGCTTAGGGAGGTCCTCATTAAACTGACGTCCGGCGACGTCAGGATCGAGCCTACCCACGACGAAAGTATGTTGAACATCTTTCCATTGTCTAGTGTCAGGGGGTGTCACGATGGAGAAGGGTCTGCACTCCTCCAGTGCAGGGCAGGGTTTTCCTTCTTCCGCCGCTTTAAGGCATGCAGCTAAGGCCTTTTCCGGGAAAGGAAGAACCGCAGTGTCAGGTGCTACATAAGTAGGATGCTTCTTGCTCAAGGCAGGAAGCTTAGAGCAGGTAAAGCCCCTGCTCTTAAATGCGGAGGCTAGCATAGCCTGGGCCTTTGCGAGATCGAACACTATCTCTTCTTTAGGTTCGGTCTCCTCCTTCGAGGCAGGTTCGGAACGAAGCCGGACGTAACAGTCCGGGTAGGCCTCGAAGCTTGGGAAGAACTCCACATCTTCCAACGGGACCGTGCCAATCTTGTCACTAACAAAGATCCTGCCGGTCGCAATAACCATATGCTCTGCATACCTCCACGGGTTGGCATGAGAGCAAGCTGGGAGATCCTTAACCGAGATCTTCTTCGGTTCTCTGGATCCAATCATTGACCTGATGGACTCCTGGTTCTCCTTCAGTCTGTCGTCCATGACAGCTCTAATCAGCCGGATCAGTTCTTGGGTAGACGAAGAGGGATCCGGGGTCGAGGAGGTAGACGGAATGGACACATCCGTCGGTGTAGGAGTAGGCGGAGGGATGGATGAGGGAGGAGCTCCAAGCTCCGACTCGGTGTATTCCACCTTGTCTTCGTCCTCTTCGGCTCCTTGAGCCATAAGCGTCTTCTCCGTGTCTTCCGAGACGTCAGAGATCTGCTCATCATCCTCGGAATCTAATCGACACTCATGCATGGACTGAGCCATGACCACATCAGGTTCCACCGTAATTTGGACAGTGGGGATTGCGTCTTTCGGAACCACTGAGTCAGGGGAGGCCTTAGGGAACAACAGGGACCTCAGTTCTTCGGTGGCCAGGTACGGTCCGGTAGCATTTTTCTGAAAGCCACGCACCCACTTGCGCAGCTTTTCGCGAGAAATGTCTCTAACCTCCGCTGAGGGAGGGTTATGGAAGGCCTCAACTAGATGGGCCTGGCAGACCGTACAATCCAGTGGATTCCAGAACTTCAAATCCCCTTTCTTGTCTGCACAAGGGGCGTGAGTCCTACAAGCCGTATGCCCGTAAAACTGCGGGCGTTTCACAGCGCAGAAGGCGAAGTCACACTTCATCTGCTCCTCCTGTGGAAGAAAGAGAAAATGAGTATGGGGGAGTCATAGGAATGGCTCTTAAACTAAGTTAATATTAATCATTAATTTTAACTTAAGAAGGTGTGATGCATAGAGAATGAAAACAGTAAAGGAGAACACGCTCCATGCATCTCGGCCGGCTGGTTACCATAAGCTTGGTCCTGGGATAATCCAAATGACCGAGATCATTGGATATTATTATTATTATTATTACTATCCAAGCTACAACCCTAGTTGGAAAAGCAAGATGCTATAAGCCCAGGGGCTCCAACAGGGAAAAATAGCCCAGTGAGGAAAGGAAATAAGGAAATAAATAAATGAAGAGAACAAATTAACAATAAATCATTCTAAAATAAGAAACAACGTCAAAACAGACATGTCATATAATAAACTATCAACAACATCAAAAACAAATATGTCATAAATAAACTATAAAAAGACTATGTCCGACTGGTCAACAAAAAAGCATTTGCTCCAACTTTGAACTTTTGAAGTTCTACTGATTCAACCACCCGATTAGGAAGATCATTCCACAACTTGGTCACAGCTGGAATAAAACTTCTAGAGTACTGCGTAGTATTGAGCCTCGTGATGGAGAAGGCCTGGCTATTAGAATTAACTGCCTGCCTAGTATTACGAACAGGATAGAATTGTCCAGGGAGATCTGAATGTAAAGGATGGTCAGAGTTGTGAAAAATCTTATGCAACATACATAATGAACTAATTGAACGACGGTGCCAGAGATTAATATCTAGATCAGGAATAAGAAATTTAATAGACCGTAAGTTTCTGTCCAACAAATTAAGATGAGAATCAGCAGCTGAACACCAGACAGGAGAACAATACTCAAAACAAGGTAGAATGAAAGAATTAAAACACTTCTTCAGAATAGATTGATCACCGAAAATCTTGAAAGACTTTCTCAATAAGCCTATTTTTTGTGAAATTGAAGAAGACACAGACCTTATATGTTTCTCAAAAGTAAATTTACTGTCGAGAATCACACCTAAAATTTTGAAAGAGTCATACATATTTAAAGAAACATTATCAATACTGAGATCCGGATGTTGAGGAACCACCGTCCTTGACCTACTTACAATCATACTTTGAGTTTTGTTAGGATTCAACTTCATACCCCATAATTTGCACCATGCACTAATTCTAGCTAAATCTCTATTAAGGGATTCACCAACCCTAGATCTACATTCAGGGGATGGAATTGATGCAAAGAGAGTAGCATCATCTGCATATGCAACAAGCTTGTTTTCTAGGCCAAACCACATGTCATGTGTATATAGTATGAAAAGTAATGGGCCAAGAACACTACCCTGTGGAACACCGGATATCACATTCCTATAATCACTATGGTGCCCATCAACAACAACTCTTTGAGATCTATTACTTAAAAAATCAATAATAATGCTAAGAAACGACCCACCCACTCCCAACTGTTTCAGTTTGAAAACAAGGGCCTCATGATTAACACGGTCAAAGGCAGCACTAAAATCAAGGCCAATCATACGAACTTCCCGACCACAATCAAGGGATTTCTGTACAGCATTGGAGATTGTAAGAAGGGCATCACATGCTCCAAGGCCTTTACGAAAACCAAATTGCAAACTAGGGAAGAGATGATTACCTTCAGCAAACCTATTAAGACGTTTTGCCAGAAGACGTTCAAAAACTTTAGATAATATGGGAGTTATGGAAATTGGGCGGTAATCAGTGGGATTTGAGCTACCACAAACACATTTACATAGAGGAGTAACATTACCAATTCTCCAACTAGTGCTAAAAGCTCCTCTTCTTGCTAACTTGCGCAAAATAACAGATAACTTTGGAGCTAAGAAATCTGCTGTCTTTATAAAAAACAAAGGAAAAATACCATTTGGGTCTACACCTCCATAAGCATCAAGGTCCATCAACAGAGCTTTAATCTCACGAGATCGAAAAGCTAAACTAGTTAGTTTAGCCTCAGGAAAACAGGAATGAGGAAGTTCAAGTTTTTCATTACTCTGTTTACTGTCAAAAACATCAGCCAAAAGGGTTGCCTTTTCCTTTGGACAGTGAGTGACTGAGCCATCTGGTTTAAGTAAAGGAGGAACTGTTGCATCTACACCAAAGAGTGCAGATTTAAGGGTAGACCACCATTTATGTTCCTGAGTTGTACCAGAAAGGGTTTCTTTTATGGTTAAATTGTACTCCTTTTCAGTTGAGGCATAAACTCTCTGAGCAAAAGCTCGAAGCTGAGTATAGTTGTTCCAGGTCAAATCTGATCTGTTACCCTTCCAAAGTTGATAGGCCTCCTGCTTCTCCAAAAAAGCACGTCTACAATCATCATTGAACCACGGTTTGTCCTTCACTCGGTACCTTAGCACACGAGAAGGGATACGCCTATCAATTATGTTGACTAAATTCTCATTCAAAGGGACAACAGGATCTACACTATTATATAATTGTGACCAATTCAAGAACAAAAGATCATGTAAAATCCCATTCCAGTCTGCTTGGGATTTCATATAAATTTTACAAGAATATGATATATCAGGGACAGGCTGCTCAGTCTTCACTAATAATGAAATCCTAGGATTCCCATTATATTGGAACTCCATGGAAAGCCAAGGACAAGGTTGGGGTCGAATTCATTCGGTTCCCAGTTAAGAGCCAGAAGGCCTCATAAAGGTAACTGCTTCTGGCAACCAGCCGTGCTAAGATGCACATAGCATGCTGGAATTAGAAGAATGCAAAGAGACAGCATGATCACTAATAAAGCAGTACCAGGTACTGATCTTAAAAGCAAAGCAGCTTATCTATTTGCTATGTAGGGCTATCTTAGTTTTATGATAGCTACAGTGAGGGGGTGCAAGTATTCTTGACGCCTCCGGGGCATCCGGCAAGCCGCCGGCATGCCGGAGCTCGCTCCAGCATAGATTCTGGCATTAGAACAGACAATTTTCAAAAGTCAGTTAGATACCAGGATGGCGGCCGCCGGGACAGCGGCGGCACGCCGGCAAGGAGCGGCGGCTCCGGCAGCCGGAGGATGCCAGGTTGGTGACTGGGATAAGGATGGTACAGGTAGTATCGGGTTGCCGGCAGTATATGCCGGCACTCCGGTGATCGACCGGCAAGCGGACGATTAGATAGGAGTAGGAGAGCCGCCGGTAGTAGCCGGCGGCAGCCGGCAGTCCCTCGGTACACGGGGGCTGGCGGCAAGGGTAGGGAAGTCACCAAGAGGGAGGCAGGTATTGCCGACAGTAGAGGCGGCAAGAGACCGGCACCCGGATAGATAGAGAGACAGGGGGAGGGGGGAAGGAATGCAGGAAGTACCGTCAGGGTTCCAGACATCCCTCCCCCTCCCTGAGAGGGTGTACCCATGATAGAGACAGGCTCTAACATCCATAAGCAGGGGTCACTAGGGACCGGGAGCAGGTAGCCCAAGGGAGGGCTAGGGAACACCCAAGAGGGGGGGGGGAGACTCCCCTATGCAGAACTACATTAGTAACTAACCTTATAGGACACTATGAAGGTATATGTACCAGAGCGGACTGCACAGGGAAGCTCGGGTAGCCCTACTCATCCACCCTAAGGAGGATTTGTAGGACAGGGGACAGATGAGTATAAACTAACCTAAGCATAGGCTAGGCTATACAAGAGATAGGTGGGGAGGGAGAAGAGAGAGGTCTTCCCAGGAAGGGTTTCTGTACCAGAGCGGCCACTAAGGGAAGGGAGGACACTCCCTAACCTAAGATCAGGCTGATCGGCTAAAACGGTGCAAGAGTACAGTTTCAGCATGGAACAGAGAAACCTTCCTAACCCGACCTAGAGCAGGGCTAAAAGTCCTGAACTAGGCAAGGAAGAAGACATATCGCTATCGCAGGAAAGTCATAGACTATCCTAGCCATAGAGGTAGGCTAGCCTAACCTCACTCTCAGACGCAATCCTAAAGGGGGTTCATTCCTTTAGGGAGGACTGAGAGGCGATATATATACTCTATTAGACAATTAATCCCTTTACTCAGAAAAGGGATCAAGGCTAAATAGAGGGAATGCCAAGGCAGGGGATGAAGGAAGCATATAGGGGTCCTAAGGTTAGGTTAGGCTAGAAAGAATCACTGACTAGCCTATCCCCTATATGGTCCCTGAAGGCGAAAACATTTGCATCACTAGTCAAAAGTATTGTAAAATAATAATGCCACTATCTTCATAACTTATTCTAGGATCACTAATAAATCATGCATGAACACTTGTATGTAGGCTCCTGGCCTGGGGGCTATAGTAGCCGACTGGTATGAGGTCAATCGATGACCGATAAAAAGCGTCTAAGCACGATATAAAAGTTCCTAGCTATGAAGACTAAATAAACTAATGTATTCGATTAGTATATAATGCCGGAAGCGTTGTTGTGGCTAACTAAATAAGACATGCAAAACAACAACGACGCCATAAAATGGCGGGTCCGGTAGAGGCACAGCTCTGCCACAAAACATCAATTATTTCGCAAAATAATATTTACTTTACGGCCAGAGCTTAATTAAACAATACTGGAACCTTGTACTCAACTTTCCAGAAGAAGGCGAGGCTGAAGGTAACGACATAGCGAAGATGCAAAGCGATAAAGTTAACACAAGGGAAAATCCGTCTAAGTAGGGCAGCTACTAAACAAAGGATGAAGACGCGCGTGACGTCATTAGAGCAATGGCGTCCGTTTGTTTACGTCTCGAGTATCAGTAGTAGCCACGAGTGAGATTAGCTGTGGAACGGCTCCCAGCTATTCTCAGTCCTTACACACCGAAGCATTAACTCTGTTCGGGGTGGAGATAGCTATGTGGCACGTTCAGACATGCGTGTCCCCTGTTGTATTACGATGTCTTAAAGGGAAACCTTTGAGATACTCGCTCCAGAAGTTAGAATTCTGTGATAACCTGTGGTTAAATTCTCTGGGAATATCTTAGTAGTCTTATACCCAAGGAAGCTACCAAACAGGAACCTTCCATCAGGACGCCATGGCTTGAGCCCAAAAAACCCCTCTACATCAGGAGGCAGGGTATTTTTTGTGAATAATATACCCTCTTTTATACTTTGTCTCAAAATGGGCTTGATAAATTTGTGGGATCATGTCATGAAATGAACTTTTTTTCTGTATTAAATCTTCATATTGTTACACTGATAGTGTAATGCACCAAAATAGTTACTAACAACATATTGGTTTGGAGTTATGGATAGTTTTGAAGCAAGTTCCTACAAAATGCGGTACTTGGCAATTTGTATTGTTGCCGTCTCGAGACTCTTCGAGAGCCCGGGAATTTGGCGGGAAATTTCAGTGGTGTGTTGACTCTGATGTGCTCTGCAGTGAAGATAAATTGCCGTAAGCTGTAACTTCAAATTATCGTTATCAGGAATATAATATCTACACTGCATTTCAACTGTTAGTAACTGCTGACCAAGGTAAGAACACTAACTGTCCATCTATGCAAGCATCAGTAGTCCCCAATATGTATATATACTGCTAACTCTGACTTGAAAGAAAAACGCCGTTTACCATACGAATAAGCGTATATGTACGTCTCTGTTGCATGTCATAACTATGGTGAAAGAACCACAACTATTCTAGAATGACACTTACATTATTTTATCTCGTTTTGACAATGATTTTAAATAGCATATACCTACGTGTGGTGTGGTTTGCACTGAAAAAATGGTTAAAACAGAGACGAAGCCTTTTGAAATACTACTCGTCAATAGACTTTAGTAACGAAATATAAGTACTATTTTAGTTATAATAATTCAATTAATATATATATATATATATATATATATATATATATATATATATATATATATATATATATATATATATATATATATATATATATATATATATATATATATAAGAAATTGCTCTTGGTGAATGTATTGCACATACGACATTATGGGGAGGGGAATAGAATCTTACAGGTCAACCTAGGCGCAGCTTTCGCACGGATAGCCGTTATTAATGTGACGTCACTAGGTACGACACCTGAGAGTAGACACAGTCCTCTCTCTCTCGCCTTGCATTCAGCGTTGCCATTCGTACGATAATTATCGTATATCGTATAGGCACACACTAACAAATATTTTCTTTTCACAGTTTTCTGCGTTCGGTTTGCTTTGCAGCTTCTGCCATCACTCTTTAGAGAGAGTGAGGAATATGTTCTAGGTCATTCACAAGAGTTAACCCACTGTTATTAGAATACATAGTATTATTATTGTTGCTATACGGCATTATACATATATGTTGTCATTTTTTGTATATAACATGTCGAAATATACTTTCACCCTAAAAATTATTTCTGCTAGACACCAGAAAAGGAACAAAAACCAGTGATTACCTTACACAGTATTAACTTATATCCCTGCACGCTTCCCTGTTAAAAGGCGTCAATCAATGCATTCACTTAAATAGTATTAATGCATTAAAATATCTTGCTAAAATTATCTTTTCCCAATGTATATATAACTCTGGTCAGTTTACACAGTTTCTGATACTTTCCAGGATATAAAATGTCCAGCTCCCTGTCCTCACCTTTCGAAGAGGAGAATATCAGCTTCACATCAATGGCGGCTGTTTTTTTTTTTTTTTTTTTCCCAAGGCAAAACTCCAGGTTTACTAATACTTTTGAAAGCATGTTTCAGTCATATTTTTCATTTTCATTGGAATGTCCAAAACCAAATGAAAAAACTTTGTTATTCTTAGAATCTTATATATTTCAACATAACTGCAAATTACCCTCTTCTGTTTGTACATGGGCAAAAAAATTGGCAAGGCATTATAATGAGTCTATATGTGGTTGCTTTTCCTTATGTTATGAATTTAAATTGATGATATGTATACAGGTATTATACTGACTTTGTTTTTTGTAAATGAAAACTACTGAGATGGCAATTTGTCTGTCCGTCCGCCCTTTTCCTGTCCGCCCTCAGATCTTGAAAACTACTGAGGCTAGAGGGCTGCAAACTGGTATGCTCATCATACAGCCTCCAATCATTAAATTTACTAAATTGCAGTCCTCTAGCCTCAGTATATATTATAACTGAGAATGTTTAATCAAGTGACTTTTGGCAACAATATAAACTTACTTCAAAATTATATATATATATATATATATATATATATATATATATATATATATATATATATATATATATATATATATATGTACCAATATATATATATATATATATATATATATATATATATATATATATATATATATATATATATATATATATATACTTTTGATTTTCAAGTGTAATGGAAATAATAAATTGATAAACCAAACTTTTAAAATCATTGACCTTATGATTTTATATACTGTAAGCTATAACTACACCTAATGGTGGAATGGATATTAATTATATAATTATAATTAATATACACGGGTATTTATATCGTATTGAATACCCTGTAAAGGGGTATTTTTTACCTGCGATATACTCCTAA
>NC_090735.1:127699896-127719642 GCF_036898095.1 Palaemon carinicauda | reverse complement strand
TTTATCATCATCATCAACATTCATTTCCATTATTATTACTTGCTAAGCAACAACCCTTGTTGGAAAAGCAGGATGCTATAAGCCCAGGGGCTCCAACAGGGAAAATAGCTCAGTGAGGAAAGGAAACAAGGAAAAATTAAATATTTTAAGAGCAATAAATATCACTATAAGCTATAAAAACTTTAACATAATAAGAGGAAGAGAAATCAGATATAAGGCAGAAAAGTGTGCCCGAGTATACCCTCAAGCAAGATAAACTTCACTTGGCTTCTAGGCCTTATATATTCAAATGTATAGATCTGATTTAAGGAAGCTTGATTTACGAGTAAAAAGTACTGTTGACATGAATGTAAAGAAAAAAAAAAACGATAATAATCATTATATTGTACAACTTTTATATATTTTTTCAATAACAATAGCGGTCATTATTATTACTACTTGCTAAGCAATAACAGGATGCTATAAGCCCAGGGGCTCCAAGAGGGAAAATAGCTCAGTGAGGAAAGGAAACAAGAAAAATAAATCTTAATTACAGCAACATTAAAATAAATATTTCCTAAATAACCTATAGAAAAGTTAAAAAAACAAGAGGAAGAGAAATGAGATAGAATAGTGCCCGAGTGTACTCTCAAGCAAGAGAACTTTAATTGGCAATCATGATTTGGAGAAACACACGCAGAACCATTAATGAAAAAAAAAAAAAAAAAAAAAACAAGAATATATCATGCATTTGACAGCCTGGTGATTGGTAAATGCTGGTTTGATAGCCCCGATTTTCAACGCCAATTATAAAAAATCTGAGCTGCCTTATTTTGTAGGAAATACGAGCAAATCCTTAAGTTAGACTCATGCAAGCAAGCACACCCACTCGGAAGAGTTTTGTTCTTGTAGGAGTGGGTGTATATGAAAGCATAATTCAAGCAGGTATAAAAAGAAATACAAGCATGCTGAAGTTGAGTGTCAACTAGGTTTAAGAAGCTTGAAAATAAATGACTTTCCAAGTAAGGCACTCTAATTTTTTAGAACATCTTGTATGGTGTGTGTGTGTGTATGTACGTAAGTATATGTATATATATATATATATATATATATATATATATATATATATATATATATATATATACAGTACATATATATATATATATATATATATATATATATATATATATATATATACTGTATATATATATATATATATATATATATATATATATATATATATATATATATATATATGTGTGTGTGTGTGTGTGTGTGAAAATTTGTCGCTAACACACATGAAAATAATTCTGACATACACAATAAAAATCTACAAAGAATATCTCATATGAATATTTAGACCTTCAATTTCATAGAAATCTACCCATATAAACTAGACAACGGTATCAACTACTAACATTAATATACTCGTACCAAAGTGAAAGGTAATAGTTCCTTTCAGTTACTGTATTTCCTTTCCGGTTGGATTGTATGAAAAAGACTTGCCTCAGCAGCTGCTACACCAGATATATCTACATAGGCCTATCAAATCTAATCTCGAAGTGGAGTCGCCAGACCCCACCTAGAATAATGAATAGCCCACGTGTAGCAGAAAAAAAAGTACAGTAAATTACTGCTCATACTATACAAGCATGGTATGTGTAAACAACTCGTTGCATGTGCAGATAGTACCATTTCTTTGCATCAATTCCATCTCCAGAATATAGACCTACGGTTGCAGAATCCCTTAGCAGAGATCTAGTAAAAAATTGTGGGGCATGAAGTTGAACCCTAACAAAAAGAAAGCCGAGGACAGTGGATCCTCAACATCTAGATATTTTCATTCTCTTTAATACAAAACTCACTTATGAGGAACGTAATCGGTCTATTGCTTCTTCAATTGCACAAAAAAAGGTTTATCGAGAGCCCTTTAAGATTTCCATAGGAAACACGGTATTCTGCTTTCCTTACAAGGGTCATAACTTTGCTAATAATAATAATAATGCTAACAATAATAAATACATACAGTATTTGTTTTCTAGTCAACACTTCAAATAAATTCCAGTGCAAACCATTGTCATGAAAAAGTGCATAAGCTTATTTCTATTAAAGTAAATCTAATGGAAATATTCTGTACTTGGTAATGTCAGTAATGGAAATAAACAGAATATTTCTTTATCAGCATTGGTGACATACAGTATATGTCATGCAAATAAAAGCAACCAGATGCACAGGAAATAATTATCAATATGTAGGAAGAAATATATTTTATGACATTACTAAGCTACAACCCTAGTTGGAAAAGCAGGATGCTATGAGACCAAGTGCTCCAAGAGGGAAAAAATAGCCCAGTGAGGAAAGGAAACGAGGAATTAAACAGGAAAATTAATGAATAAAATAAAATATTTTAACAGAAGAAATATATAAATAGGTCTATCTTTCATATACAAACTATAAAAGCTTAAACTATTATTACTAAGCTACAACCCTAGTTGGAAAAGCAGGATGCTATGAGACTAAGTGCTCCAAGAGGGAAAAAATAGCCCAGTGAGGAAAGGAAACGAGGAATTAAACAAGAAAATGAATGAATATAAAATAAAATATTTAATGACCAGAAGAAATATCTAAATAGGTCTATCCTTCATATACAAACTATAAAAGCTTAAACTATTATTACTAAGCTACAACCCTAGTAGGAAAAGCATGATGCTATGAGACCAAGTGCTCCGAGAGGGAAAAAATAGCCCAGTGAGGAAAGGAAACGAGGAATTAAACAGGACCATCGTAGTCATGCACCCATCTCAACCTCCCGGTTGTAAGCAGGGAGAGTACTACTACTGCAGTCGGTGGAGAAGCGTCAAAAGACATGGAGGAAGAAGGTCAGGATGTGGTTTATACACTCCTAACCCCCCAAACCTCCCCCCCCCCACCAGCTAGAAGTTAAAAAGTGCCCTTAGGGGTCACTTTGTACACGATCATGAGGTTGTATCTTTGCGGAAATTAAGGATAATACATACATGCACATGGCGTGCGCAGGATGCATCATGGTCTCGGCGTACATAAGCTATATATACATGTAGTTTATTATGATTACTAGCCAAGCTACAACCCTAGTTGGAAAAGCAAGATGTTATAAGCCCAAGGACTCCAATTGGGGGAAAATATCCCTGTGAGAAAATAAAATAAAGAAAGTTTATCTATTTTTTTTCTTGGCGTACATAAGCTATATACATGTAGTTTATTATTATTACTAGCCAAGCTACAACCCTAGTTGGAGAAAAGCAAGATGCTATAAGCCCAAGGACTCCAATTGGGAAAAATAGCCCCGTGAGAAATAAAATAAAGAAAGTTTATCTATTTCCTTTCCTCACTGGGTTATTTTTCCCTGTTCGCAGGATGCATCATGGTCTCGGCGTATATAAGCTATATACATGTAGTTTATTATGATTACTAGCCAAGCTACAACCCTAGTCGGAAAAGCAAGATGCTATAAGCCCAAGGACTCCAATTGGGAAAAATAGCCTAGTGAGGAAAGGAAATAAGCAAAGTTTATCTATTTCATTTCCTAACTGGGTTATTTTTCCCTGTTGGAGCCATTTGCCTTATAGCATCCTGCTTTTACAACTACGGTTGTAGCTTGGCTAATAATAATAATAATAATAATAGAGACTTATTAATGTCTATCGGTTGATAATACTTGTATATATAAGAATACATTATTCAGCATTTTAGGCCACTATATATATATATATATATATATATATATATATATATATATATATATATATATATATATATATATATATATATATATATATTATATATATATATATACATATATATAAATTAATGGGTGTCAGTGCTTGGAAATCACACCAACACAACATAAAACAGATGATTTACACAGTAAAAAACAGGTTAAGAATTTTCGAAGAAATCGACATAAGAATTGGGCAATAACGACAGTGAGAGAACAAAAACATAGAACATAACCAAAGACTCATTATTGTTAACAGTAAACGCAGATAATAAAACTACAAGGTTAAATTACGCAGCAATTATCATCCAGCTTGACTAAGCAACGCAAGAATGTATTTAGTAAAACAATTAACAAGCCAAACCTCGCTTTCTCTTTGATGCATTTGCCCTTACACACAGACTGAGCAACTACAATGACTTAAATTGAATATTAACTCTAACCTCACTAACATTCTCCTGCTAACTTTCATTTACTCGTCTAAGAAATGGTTTATGCCTTTATATTAACATATAATAATGTAGAATATATAATAATTCAGTATTGATACTATTGTAATATTTTACATCGGCCTAAACATCTTAGTACTCAATAATTATGAAGAATATATAATAATTCAGTAATACATCTTGGTACTCAATAATAATGTAGAATATATAATAATTCAGTAATACATCTTGGTACTCAATAATAATGTAGAATATATAATAATTCAGTATTAAAACTATTGTAATATTTTACATCGGCCTAAACATCTTGGTACTCAATAATAATGTAGAATATATAATAATTCAGTATTAAAACTATTTTATTTTCATTTACTCGTCTACGAAATGGTTTATGCCTTTATGTTAACATATAATAATGTAGAATATATAATAATTCAGTATTAAAACTATTGTAATATTTTACATCGGCCTAAACATCTTAGTACTCAATATAGTCGCATCGTTTTAAAAATACCGTTGGAAAATTACAAAAATTGATTAGTGCAATAATAACTAAAAAAAAAACTTACCTTTTAACATTATGAAGAATTACTAAGCCAATGGTTAGTTAATCTTCTATGATGATCAGTCGTAGAATATCTACGTCGTCTTGAAGTTTGATTTTTTAAAAAAAAAGTCGCAAACTTTACGTCATAAAAAAACGACGTAAGCGATTTGCTGCAACTCCCGTCAACTTATACACGTCACAAGAAAATTTGATTTAAAAAAATGTAGCAATTGTAGAAAAATTAGATAATATCCTTCACTACTCGGTCTCCACAGAGGAAGTAAAAGACGAGCACTGCAGCAGCGGGGAGAACAGAGCACCTCACGTTACCGCGTCTACTCTGGAACTGACGTAGTCTGACGATACGATGTTATTGTCGCCGGTCTGAGTGAGTCTGCTGACTGCCAGGGTTGCCAGTTTGGCCTTTTTTCAGGCCAAAATAAACTCAAATTTGGCCTTTTTATAATTGGTTAGCCTTCAGTTATATGAAAAAAAGACGAGCCTTAAATACTATATATTTGGCCTTTTTCTACTGATGGGTTGGCCTTTTAAAGCTTCTGTGGATTAGAAGTTGGACTTTTCTCATTCAGAAAACGTGGCAACCCTGCTGACTGCTGCGAGTGACTCGAGACTATCGGCGACTGTGCGACCTGCGATTGACTGCTACTTGCGGATGGCCATGTCTGAGAACAGCAGGCATGCAGATCTCTCTCTCTCTCTCTCTCTCTCTCTCTCTCTCTCTCTCTCTCTCTCTCTCTTTCTAACGATTAATCTCAATATTATGACAAAACAGTTAAAAGCTAACGGTAGAAATGCCTGTGGATAGATGAGTGGTAGACAGGGAGTGGTTCGTGGACCTAACAAATATGAACCCAGAGCTGCATCATTTGAAAGGTACCAGTTACTGTCTTGCTTGCTTCAAAATACAGTGAGGCAAAACAACGTCTTCAAGTGATGCAGATATCAGCTCATGTGTGTTAGGTCCACGAACCTCATATTGCAAAAAATCAAATGACTGACATAGGAAAAGAACAATATCAAAATCAGAACAAATACACAGAAATCGTTAGGCAATGTGTAAAGGAACAGAGGTAGTTAAGTGATTGAGAGTAGAGAAGAGCTGTTTAATGAAAAGTGATTCTAGGGTAGGTAGAGAATAGCTATTGGGTGACTGTTATGGTATTTTGAAATTGGAATAGTTAATTGGTTGCTTGCATGCATGAGCGTGACTATGTACGGAAGAAAATTCCTTTTTATTTAATGTACAACCTGTACAATGACTGACACTTCTATGGGAGTCAATGCAGATCCTTAAGAGACGGTTGGAACAACCAACATAAGTTCCTAAATTACATCTAGGACAATTATAAAAATAAACAATTGAGGGCCGCAACAAATCGGGTAGAGTGTCTTTGAATCTGAACATTTTACATTTGGTTACGGGATTCTTGAAAACAAACTTGAAATTAACATAGAGATACAAATCAGAAAGAGCTTTCTCAAGTTTACATTTAACATTTTTATAGTCATATAGGAACAGTAGAGACACATATGCCTACATCTGCTTCTCTGGAACGTTTAGTACTGTAGCTTTCGGAATTTAAAAGCTACAGTACTAAACGTTCTAAGTGCAAAGTTAATGTTGGCGGAGTCCTATGAATTTCCAGTGAACAATTGATTGCTCCATGGGAATGTGCTGTCACTTAATGTTGTTTATCCTCCTCATGCATTTTGTAACGCATAGAACAGTTGGGGATGGAGAAGGGTTGGACTGGTTAAGTAATAAGAAATTAGCTGACCTAGAGTATGCTGATGATGCTGTCATTAGCGGAACACCACATGATTTGCAACGCAGGCTTGCCAGAATGCATGAAATATCACAGGAGGTTGGGTTCAAGATAAATAGAAGACAGAGACGATGAGAACGGAATATGAAATGGAAGATGCAATATTGGAAGGAGAAAGGATTAATGAGGTAATCACTCAAGTTTTTAGGAACTATGATCCCTAATACTAGGTCTTTAGAATTTAATGAAAGATTAAAAAAAAAAAAAAAAAAAAAAACAATGGCTAGGTTGAGTAAAATTTGGAAATTAAATCGCCTGAAATTACATATAAAAATCAAGCTATATATCAGTTTAAAGAGATCGGCATTACTGTATGGACATGAGTCATGGTATGACAATGAAACAATCTCTAACAGATATTGTAGAGTTGAGAACAAAACCCTCAGAGGCACTAGAAAAGTTGGAAAACCCAGACCTACATGGCTGAGGAATGAAGCGTGAAGTAGATGATGAATGGGGAGGTATTGAAATAAAAGCTCAAGATAGACACCACTGGCGAACTCTAACCGAGGCTTCAATAGGCGTAGGAGGAGATGATGATGATGATGATGATATGATGATAATGATGATATATATCAACCTCTTGTTAGTCAAACCCACCCAAAATATTACCTTACATCTTGAGCTCCAGGCATCAATCCCGTAGAAAACTCTCTCTCTCTCTCTCTCTCTCTCTCTCTCTCTCTCTCTCTCTCTCTCTCTCTCCAGTCGTAAATACCGGCTTTCACCTACGTACCCGAGAGCGATCGACCATACAATGGGGACAGCCTAATTCAGCCCGTCATCACTAGGAGAACTGTTAAATGGACAGCCGGCGTGCGTTGGGCGTTATGAATGGCCTCTGGAATAAATACGGAAAAGGGCGTGGGTGTAATTACGTTACTGGGCCTCCTGCCGCGTCGTCACAGGAGAAACAGGAAGAAAGTAGCAATACACCATCAGCGGGGGAGAGAGAAAATTATGGTTCGTGGCAGACGCTCGTAAACAACGGGAATTTAAACGAGACACCGTTGAAGCGCGGGAAAAGTGACTCGCTTAGACCTAATGTTTAGCTTAGGGATCAATTACCGGTTTGGTTTAATCGCTAGACCTAATGTTTGGCTTAGGGATCAATTACCGGTTTGGTTTAATCGCTAGACCTAATGTTTGGCTTAGGGATCAATTACCGGTTTGGTTTAATCGCTAGACCTAATGTTTGGCTTAGGGATCAATTACCGGTTTGGTTTAATCGCTAGACCTAATGTTTAGCTTAGGGATCAATTACCGGTTTGGTTTAATCGCTAGACCTAATGTTTAACTTAGGGATCAATTACCGGTTTGGTTTAATACCCTAAATCGGATTTATGGGTGAATATAGTGAATGGACTTGACTAGTTTTAAGTATTCTGAGAGCAGTGATTGTAATTGTTATGACGATATGCTATGTCATACCCAGGGTTTAAACTTGAACATGTAGACATTACCTTAGATGCTGCTGCTTTTTACCTAAAATTACCTTATAACTTTTCCAATTTCCTTAAATTTGAAGCTCGTAAAAACGAAATGACCTTTACCAATATCATTACCTTAAAAATGACCTTGAAACCATGCAAATTTTCTCAAACTAATGTTTAGCTTAGGGATCAATTACCGGTTTGGTTTAATACCCTAAATCGGATTTATAGGTGATTATAGTGAATGGACTTAACTAGTTTTAAGTATTCTGAGTGCAGTGATTGTAATCGTTATGACATGTTATGTCATACCCAGGGTTTAAACTTGAAAATGTAGCCACTGGCCAGTACCTTAGATGCTGCTGCTTTTTACCTTAGATTACCTTAAAACTTTTCCAATTTCCTTAAATTTGAAGCTTGTAAAAATGAAATGACCTTACAAATAGCATTACCTTACAAATGACCTTGAAACCATACAAGTTTTCTCAAATTAAGGTAATCATTAAAGATAAGTATTTGAAAAGAATGTAGACCAAGGCGCAGAAATCGATAATTTAAGTCATATTCTTTTTCAAACGGAATTAACACGAGAGATGTTATGAACAATCTTAATTCCTTATTAATGGCAGGCATATCTTTCCTTCTGTGATGATTCTCTTTCAAAATGCATAAAATTTTCAATTGTTGTTAGTTTGTTGATAAAAGACACTTAAAATCATGAAAATAATACCAACGACAATTAAAAAAAAAAAAAATGGTCAGAATCGGTAGAACTTCACTAGATTCAACTTATTTTGGGGAGCGCCATAGCCTCTGTACCATGGGCTTCCACTATCTTGGGTTAGAGTTCTCTTGCTTGAGGATACACTCGGGCACGCTATGCTATCTTATTTCCCTTCCTCTTGTTTTATTAAAGTTTTTAGTTTATATTGAGATATTTATTTAGATATTGTTGCCGTTCAAAAAGTATTTTATTTTTCCTTTTCTTTTCCTCACTGGGCTATTTTCTCTGATGGGGCCCTATGGCTTGTAGCATCCTGCTTTCCCAACTAGGGTTGTAGCTTAGGAAGTAATAATAATAATAATAATAATAATAATAATAATATACAGGTATATAGTACCCAAGATCAGCCTTGTCATTACCAATAAAGTAAAGAAAAGAAAGAAAAAGGAAACAAAAATTGGATGGTGATTTATATATATATATATATATATATATATATATATATATATATATATATATACTGTATATATATATATATCTATATCTATATATATCTATATCTATATATAAATATATATATATATATATATATATATATATATATATATAGATATATGTGTGTGTATACACACAATAAAGTAAAGAAAAGAAAGAAACAAGAAACAAAAATGGATGGTGATTTATAATCACACACACACACGCATATATATATATATATATATATATATATATATATATATATATATATATATATAGTATATATATATATACATATATGTATAGATATATGTATATACCTGTATATATGCAAATATATGTAAATATATACATATATAAACATATATGTATATATATATATAAATATACATATTTATATATACATATACATATATATATGCATATATATGTATATATATAAATATGTACATATATATATATATATATATATATATATATATATATATATATATATATATATATATATATATATACATACATATATATATATATGTGTGTGTGTATGTGCGTATGTGTAATCAAAAGACCATTAGAGTTTTTGAGTAAGGCATCTGGTGTAGTTTCCCTTTATTTAATTTTTTTCCTTTCCTTTTCATCCTCTTCGTATGTTTTCCCACTACAAATTCTTTCCAACTCCGTTTTTTATTCGTGTTTCTGGCCTCTTTTAATTGTCTAGTGTCATGTTTCTGTAAACAATCTCTCTCTCTCTCTCTCTCTCTCTCTCTCTCTCTCTCTAACGGTCCAGTATATACGTGTGCTACGTTCATTGACTTTATTTCATTTTAACAAAATGCTTTATATTATACATTTTTTTAAATGTTTGATACGTTTTGTATAACTTAGTAACTTGTTTAATAATGTGACATTATACATATCAACTGTTATACATCTATATAGTTTAAAACGCTTCGAAAAGACTAAAATTACTGCTAGATCATTGCTGAGACAGCGTCTATAACGTTTAAAACGCTCCCAGAAGACTGAAATTACTGCTAGATCATTGCTCAGAGAGCGTCTATAACATTTAAAACGCTCCCAGAAGACTGAAATTACTGCTAGATCATTGCTCAGACAGCGTCTATAACATTTAAAACGCTTCGAAAAGACTAAAATTACTGCCAGATTATTGCTCAGACAGCGTCTATAACATTTAAAACGCTCCCAGAAGACTGAAATTACTGCTAGATCATTGCTCAGACAGCGTCTATAACGTTTAAAACGCTCCCAGAAGATTGAAATTACTGCTAGATCATTGCTCAGACAGCGTCTATAACATTTAAAACGCTTCGAAAAGACTAAAATTACTGCCAGATTATTGCTCAGACAGCGTCTATAACGTTTAAAACGCTCCCAGAAGACTGAAATTACTGCTAGATCATTGCTCAGACAGCGTCTATAACATTTAAAACGCTTCGAAAAGACTAAAATTACTGCCAGATTATTGCTCAGACAGCGTCTATAACATTTAAAACGCTCCCAGAAGACTGAAATTACTGCTAGATCATTGCTCAGACAGCGTCTATAACGTTTAAAACGCTCCCAGAAGATTGAAATTACTGCTAGATCATTGCTCAGACAGCGTCTATAACATTTAAAACGCTTCGAAAAGACTAAAATTACTGCCAGATCTTTGCTCAGACAGCGTCTATAACGTTTAAAACGCTCCCAGAAGACTGAAATTACTGCTAGATCATTGCTCAGACAGCGTCTATAACATTTAAAACGCTTCCAGAAGACTGAAATTACTGCCAGATCTTTGCTCAGACAGCGTCTATAACGTTTAAAACGCTTCGAAAAGTCTAAAATTACTGCCAGACCATTGCTGAGACAGCGTCTATAACATTTAAAACGCTTCGACAAGACTAAAATTACGTCAGATCTTTGCTGAGACAGCGTCTATAACATTTAAAACGCTTCCAGAAGACTGAAATTACTGCCAGATCTTTGCTGAGACAGCGTCTATAACATTTAAAACGCTTCGACAAGACTAAAATTACTGCCAGATCTATGCTCAGACAGCGTCTATAACATTTAAAACGCTTCGAAAAGACTGAAATTACTGCCAGATCTTTGCTCAGACAGCGTCTATAACGTTTAAAACGCTTCCAGAAGACTGAAATTACTGCCAGATCTTTGCTCAGACAGCGTCTATAACATTTAAAACGCTTCCAGAAGACTGAAATTACTGCCAGATCTTTGCTCAGACAGCGTCTATAACATTTAAAACTCTTGGAAAAGACTAAAATTACTGCCAGATCTTTGCTCAGACAGCGTCTATAACATTTAAAACTCTTGGAAAAGACTAAAATTACTGCCAGATCTTTGCTCAGACAGCGTCTATAACATTTAAAACTCTTGGAAAAGACTAAAATTACTGCCAGATCTTTGCTCAGACAGCGTCTATAACATTTAAAACTCTTGGAAAAGACTAAAATTACTGCCAGATCTTTGCTCAGACAGCGTCTATAACATTTAAAACTCTTGGAAAAGACTAAAATTACTGCCAGATCTTTGCTCAGACAGCGTCTATAACATTTAAAACTCTTGGAAAAGACTAAAATTACTGCCAGATCTTTGCTCAGACAGCGTCTATAACATTTAAAACGCTTCGAAAAGACTAAAATTACTGCCAGATCATTGCTCAGACAGCGTCTATAACATTTAAAACTCTTGGAAAAGACTAAAATTACTGCCAGATCTTTGCTCAGACAGCGTCTATAACATTTAAAACTCTTGGAAAAGACTAAAATTACTGCCAGATCTTTGCTCAGACAGCGTCTATAACATTTAAAACTCTTGGAAAAGACTAAAATTACTGCCAGATCTTTGCTCAGACAGCGTCTATAACATTTAAAACTCTTGGAAAAGACTAAAATTACTGCCAGATCTTTGCTCAGACAGCGTCTATAACATTTAAAACTCTTGGAAAAGACTAAAATTACTGCCAGATCTTTGCTCAGACAGCGTCTATAACATTTAAAACTCTTGGAAAAGACTAAAATTACTGCCAGATCTTTGCTCAGACAGCGTCTATAACATTTAAAACTCTTGGAAAAGACTAAAATTACTGCCAGACCATTGCTCAGACAGCGTCTATAACGTTTAAAACGCTTCGAAAAGTCTAAAATTACTGCCAGACCATTGCTCAGACAGCGTCTATAATGTTTAAAACGCTTCCAGAAGACTAAAATTACTGCCAGATCATTGCTCAGACAGCGTCTATAACGTTTAAAACGCTTCGAAAAGTCTAAAATTACTGCCAGACCATTGCTCAGACAGCGTCTATAATGTTTAAAACGCTTCCAGAAGACTAAAATTACTGCCAGACCATTGCTCAGACAGCGTCTATAACGTTTAAAACGCTTCGAAAAGTCTAAAATTACTGCCAGACCATTGCTCAGACAGCGTCTATAACGTTTAAAACGCTTCGAAAAGTCTAAAATTACTGCCAGACCATTGCTCAGACAGCGTCTATAATGTTTAAAACGCTTCCAGAAGACTAAAATTACTGCCAGACCATTGCTCAGACAGCGTCTATAACGTTTAAAACGCTTCGAAAAGTCTAAAATTACTGCCAGACCATTGCTCAGACAGCGTCTATAATGTTTAAAACGCTTCCAGAAGACTAAAATTACTGCCAGACCATTGCTCAGACAGCGTCTATAACGTTTAAAACGCTTCGAAAAGTCTAAAATTACTGCCAGACCATTGCTCAGACAGCGTCTATAACGTTTAAAACGCTTCGAAAAGTCTAAAATTACTGCCAGACCATTGCTCAGACAGCGTCTATAATGTTTAAAACGCTTCCAGAAGACTAAAATTACTGCCAGATCATTGCTCAGACAGCGTCTATAACGTTTAAAACGCTTCGAAAAGTCTAAAATTACTGCCAGACCATTGCTCAGACAGCGTCTATAATGTTTAAAACGCTTCCAGAAGACTAAAATTACTGCCAGACCATTGCTCAGACAGCGTCTATAACGTTTAAAACGCTTCGAAAAGTCTAAAATTACTGCCAGACCATTGCTCAGACAGCGTCTATAACGTTTAAAACGCTTCGAAAAGTCTAAAATTACTGCCAGACCATTGCTCAGACAGCGTCTATAATGTTTAAAACGCTTCCAGAAGACTGAAATTACTGTCAGATCTTTGCTCAGACAGCGTCTATAACATTTAAAACGCTTCGAAAAGACTAAAATTACTGCCAGATCATTGCTCAGACAGCGTCTATAACATTTAAAACTCTTGGAAAAGACTAAAATTACTGCCAGATCTTTGCTCAGACAGCGTCTATAACGTTTAAAACGCTTCGAAAAGTCTAAAATTACTGCCAGACCATTGCTCAGACAGCGTCTATAACGTTTAAAACGCTTCGAAAAGTCTAAAATTACTGCCAGACCATTGCTCAGACAGCGTCTATAATGTTTAAAACGCTTCCAGAAGACTAAAATTACTGCCAGACCATTGCTCAGACAGCGTCTATAACGTTTAAAACGCTTCGAAAAGTCTAAAATTACTGCCAGACCATTGCTCAGACAGCGTCTATAATGTTTAAAACGCTTCCAGAAGACTAAAATTACTGCCAGACCATTGCTCAGACAGCGTCTATAACGTTTAAAACGCTTCGAAAAGTCTAAAATTACTGCCAGACCATTGCTCAGACAGCGTCTATAACGTTTAAAACGCTTCGAAAAGTCTAAAATTACTGCCAGACCATTGCTCAGACAGCGTCTATAATGTTTAAAACGCTTCCAGAAGACTAAAATTACTGCCAGATCATTGCTCAGACAGCGTCTATAACGTTTAAAACGCTTCGAAAAGTCTAAAATTACTGCCAGACCATTGCTCAGACAGCGTCTATAATGTTTAAAACGCTTCCAGAAGACTAAAATTACTGCCAGACCATTGCTCAGACAGCGTCTATAACGTTTAAAACGCTTCGAAAAGTCTAAAATTACTGCCAGACCATTGCTCAGACAGCGTCTATAATGTTTAAAACGCTTCCAGAAGACTAAAATTACTGCCAGACCATTGCTCAGACAGCGTCTATAACGTTTAAAACGCTTCGAAAAGTCTAAAATTACTGCCAGACCATTGCTCAGACAGCGTCTATAACGTTTAAAACGCTTCGAAAAGTCTAAAATTACTGCCAGACCATTGCTCAGACAGCGTCTATAATGTTTAAAACGCTTCCAGAAGACTAAAATTACTGCCAGATCATTGCTCAGACAGCGTCTATAACGTTTAAAACGCTTCGAAAAGTCTAAAATTACTGCCAGACCATTGCTCAGACAGCGTCTATAATGTTTAAAACGCTTCCAGAAGACTAAAATTACTGCCAGACCATTGCTCAGACAGCGTCTATAACGTTTAAAACGCTTCGAAAAGTCTAAAATTACTGCCAGACCATTGCTCAGACAGCGTCTATAACGTTTAAAACGCTTCGAAAAGTCTAAAATTACTGCCAGACCATTGCTCAGACAGCGTCTATAACGTTTAAAACGCTTCGAAAAGTCTAAAATTACTGCCAGACCATTGCTCAGACAGCGTCTATAATGTTTAAAACGCTTCCAGAAGACTGAAATTACTGTCAGATCTTTGCTCAGACAGCGTCTATAACATTTAAAACGCTTCGAAAAGACTAAAATTACTGCCAGACCATTGCTCAGACAGCGTCTATAACGTTTAAAACGCTTCGAAAAGTCTAAAATTACTGCCAGACCATTGCTCAGACAGCGTCTATAATGTTTAAAACGCTTCCAGAAGACTGAAATTACTGTCAGATCTTTGCTCAGACAGCGTCTATAACATTTAAAACGCTTCGAAAAGACTAAAATTACTGCCAGATCATTGCTCAGACAGCGTCTATAACATTTAAAACTCTTGGAAAAGACTAAAATTACTGCCAGATCTTTGCTCAGACAGCGTCTATAACATTTAAAACGCTTCGAAAAGACTAAAATTACTGCCAGATCATTGCTCAGACAGCGTCTATAACATTTAAAACTCTTGGAAAAGACTAAAATTACTGCCAGATCTTTGCTCAGACAGCGTCTATAACATTTAAAACGCTTCGAAAAGACTAAAATTACTGCCAGATCATTGCTCAGACAGCGTCTATAACGTTTAAAACGCTTCGAAAAGTCTAAAATTACTGCCAGACCATTGCTCAGACAGCGTCTATAACGTTTAAAACGCTTCGAAAAGTCTAAAATTACTGCCAGACCATTGCTCAGACAGCGTCTATAACGTTTAAAACGCTTCGAAAAGTCTAAAATTACTGCCAGACCATTGCTCAGACAGCGTCTATAATGTTTAAAACGCTTCCAGAAGACTAAAATTACTGCCAGACCATTGCTCAGACAGCGTCTATAACGTTTAAAACGCTTCGAAAAGTCTAAAATTACTGCCAGACCATTGCTCAGACAGCGTCTATAACGTTTAAAACGCTTCGAAAAGTCTAAAATTACTGCCAGACCATTGCTCAGACAGCGTCTATAACGTTTAAAACGCTTCGAAAAGTCTAAAATTACTGCCAGACCATTGCTCAGACAGCGTCTATAATGTTTAAAACGCTTCCAGAAGACTAAAATTACTGCCAGACCATTGCTCAGACAGCGTCTATAACGTTTAAAACGCTTCGAAAAGTCTAAAATTACTGCCAGACCATTGCTCAGACAGCGTCTATAACGTTTAAAACGCTTCGAAAAGTCTAAAATTACTGCCAGACCATTGCTCAGACAGCGTCTATAACGTTTAAAACGCTTCGAAAAGTCTAAAATTACTGCCAGACCATTGCTCAGACAGCGTCTATAATGTTTAAAACGCTTCCAGAAGACTAAAATTACTGCCAGACCATTGCTCAGACAGCGTCTATAACGTTTAAAACGCTTCGAAAAGTCTAAAATTACTGCCAGACCATTGCTCAGACAGCGTCTATAATGTTTAAAACGCTTCCAGAAGACTGAAATTACTGTCAGATCTTTGCTCAGACAGCGTCTATAACATTTAAAACGCTTCGAAAAGACTAAAATTACTGCCAGATCATTGCTCAGACAGCGTCTATAACATTTAAAACTCTTGGAAAAGACTAAAATTACTGCCAGATCTTTGCTCAGACAGCGTCTATAACATTTAAAACGCTTCGAAAAGACTAAAATTACTGCCAGATCATTGCTCAGACAGCGTCTATAACATTTAAAACTCTTGGAAAAGACTAAAATTACTGCCAGATCTTTGCTCAGACAGCGTCTATAACATTTAAAACGCTTCGAAAAGACTAAAATTACTGCCAGATCATTGCTCAGACAGCGTCTATAACGTTTAAAACGCTTCGAAAAGTCTAAAATTACTGCCAGACCATTGCTCAGACAGCGTCTATAACATTTAAAACGCTTCCAGAAGACTAAAATTACTGCCAGACCATTGCTCAGACAGCGTCTATAACGTTTAAAACGCTTCGAAAAGTCTAAAATTACTGCCAGACCATTGCTCAGACAGCGTCTATAATGTTTAAAACGCTTCCAGAAGACTAAAATTACTGCCAGATCTTTGCTCAGACAGCGTCTATAACATTTAAAACTCTTGGAAAAGACTAAAATTACTGCCAGATCTTTGCTCAGACAGCGTCTATAACATTTAAAACTCTTGGAAAAGACTAAAATTACTGCCAGATCTTTGCTCAGACAGCGTCTATAACATTTAAAACTCTTGGAAAAGACTAAAATTACTGCCAGATCTTTGCTCAGACAGCGTCTATAACATTTAAAACGCTTCGAAAAGACTAAAATTACTGCCAGATCATTGCTCAGACAGCGTCTATAACGTTTAAAACGCTTCGAAAAGTCTAAAATTACTGCCAGACCATTGCTCAGACAGCGTCTATAACATTTAAAACGCTTCCAGAAGACTAAAATTACTGCCAGATCTTTGCTCAGACAGCGTCTATAACATTTAAAACGCTTCGAAAAGACTAAAATTACTGCCAGATCATTGCTCAGACAGCGTCTATAACGTTTAAAACGCTTCAAAAAGTCTAAAATTACTGCCAGACCATTGCTCAGACAGCGTCTATAACGTTTAAAACGCTTCCAGAAGACTGAAATTACTGTAAGATCTTTGCTCAGACAGCGTCTATAACATTTAAAACGCTTCGAAAAGACTAAAATTACTGCCAGATCATTGCTCAGACAGCGTCTATAACATTTAAAACTCTTGGAAAAGACTAAAATTACTGCCAGATCATTGCTCAGACAGCGTCTATAACATTTAAAACTCTTGGAAAAGACTAAAATTACTGCCAGATCTTTGCTCAGACAGCGTCTATAACATTTAAAACGCTTCGAAAAGACTAAAATTACTGCCAGATCATTGCTCAGACAGCGTCTATAACGTTTAAAACGCTTCGAAAAGACTAAAATTACTGCCAGATCATTGCTCAGACAGCGTCTATAACGTTTAAAACGCTTCGAAAAGTCTAAAATTACTGCCAGACCATTGCTCAGACAGCGTCTATAACGTCTATAACGTTTAAAACGCTTCGAAAAGTCTAAAATTACTGCCAGACCATTGCTCAGACAGCGTCTATAATGTTTAAAACGCTTCCAGAAGACTGAAATTACTGCCAGATCATTGCTCAGACAGCGTCTATAACATTTAAAACTCTTGGAAAAGACTAAAATTACTGCCAGATCTTTGCTCAGACAGCGTCTATAACATTTAAAACTCTTGGAAAAGACTAAAATTACTGCCAGATCTTTGCTCAGACAGCGTCTATAACATTTAAAACTCTTGGAAAAGACTAAAATTACTGCCAGATCTTTGCTCAGACAGCGTCTATAACATTTAAAACTCTTGGAAAAGACTAAAATTACTGCCAGATCTTTGCTCAGACAGCGTCTATAACATTTAAAACTCTTGGAAAAGACTAAAATTACTGCCAGATCTTTGCTCAGACAGCGTCTATAACATTTAAAACTCTTGGAAAAGACTAAAATTACTGCCAGATCTTTGCTCAGACAGCGTCTATAACATTTAAAACTCTTGGAAAAGACTAAAATTACTGCCAGATCTTTGCTCAGACAGCGTCTATAACATTTAAAACTCTTGGAAAAGACTAAAATTACTGCCAGATCTTTGCTCAGACAGCGTCTATAACATTTAAAACTCTTGGAAAAGACTAAAATTACTGCCAGATCTTTGCTCAGACAGCGTCTATAACATTTAAAACTCTTGGAAAAGACTAAAATTACTGCCAGATCTTTGCTCAGACAGCGTCTATAACGTTTAAAACGCTTCGAAAAGTCTAAAATTACTGCCAGATCTTTGCTCAGACAGCGTCTATAACATTTAAAACGCTTCCAGAAGACTAAAATTACTGCCAGACCATTGCTCAGACAGCGTCTATAACGTTTAAAACGCTTCCAGAAGACTAAAATTACTGCCAGACCATTGCTCAGACAGCGTCTATAACGTTTAAAACGCTTCGAAAAGTCTAAAATTACTGCCAGACCATTGCTCAGACAGCGTCTATAACGTTTAAAACGCTTCGAAAAGTCTAAAATTACTGCCAGACCATTGCTCAGACAGCGTCTATAACGTTTAAAACGCTTCCAGAAGACTGAAATTACTGTCAGATCTTTGCTCAGACAGCGTCTATAACATTTAAAACGCTTCGAAAAGACTAAAATTACTGCCAGATCATTGCTCAGACAGCGTCTATAACATTTAAAACTCTTGGAAAAGACTAAAATTACTGCCAGATCTTTGCTCAGACAGCGTCTATAACGTTTAAAACTCTTGGAAAAGACTAAAATTACTGCCAGATCTTTGCTCAGACAGCGTCTATAACGTTTAAAACGCTTCGAAAAGACTAAAATTACTGCTAGATCATTGCTCAGACAGCGTCTATAACGTTTAAAACGCTTCGAAAAGACTAAAATTACTGCCAGATCATTGCTCAGACAGCGTCTATAACGTTTAAAACGCTTCGAAAAGACTAAAATTACTGCCAGATCATTGCTCAGACAGCGTCTATAACGTTTAAAACGCTTCGAAAAGTCTAAAATTACTGCCAGACCATTGCTCAGACAGCGTCTATAAGGTTTAAAACGCTTCCAGAAGACTGAAATTACTGTCAGATCTTTGCTCAGACAGCGTCTATAACATTTAAAACGCTTCGAAAAGACTAAAATTACTGCCAGATCATTGCTCAGACAGCGTCTATAACATTTAAAACTCTTGGAAAAGACTAAAATTACTGCCAGATCATTGCTCAGACAGCGTCTATAACATTTAAAACTCTTGGAAAAGACTAAAATTACTGCCAGATCATTGCTCAGACAGCGTCTATAACATTTAAAACTCTTGGAAAAGACTAAAATTACTGCCAGATCTTTGCTCAGACAGCGTCTATAACATTTAAAACTCTTGGAAAAGACTAAAATTACTGCCAGATCTTTGCTCAGACAGCGTCTATAACATTTAAAACTC
>NC_090735.1:127677396-127692396 GCF_036898095.1 Palaemon carinicauda | reverse complement strand
TGTGATAAAGAAAGACAGTAATAAGAAAAAGTGATACAATACGAAAAGTTTAAATTCTGAAAAATTCAACTCTTTAAAAGGTTTAAAGGTCGCTCATGAATGGCTGAGGCAAGGGACAGTGACATTGCCCTAGCAAGCAGGACAATGCCCTATAGACTGACCATATATTATATGATTAGCGCCCAAGCCTCCTCTCCACCCAAGCTAGGACCAGGGAAGGCCAGGCAGTGGCAGCTGATCTTTGTTATAATTGCCATTAAGTGGCGCTGCGTTACGTGGTTAAGCCCTTTTACCCCCAGGCTATTTGGATATTTCCAACCCTTAACCCCCAGGGGTTATTTTTTTTTTTCAAGCACATTTTGCAGTATATATTTTTTTTAAATTGTTCTAAAAGCCTTAATTTTCGTCATAGAATGGTCAGGTTGGTCTCATTCTCTTGGAAAATGCCTGAAGTTTCTCAAAAAATTATAAAAAATATGCAAAAAAAAAAAAGAAAAAAAAATTAAATATATAGCAGTTTTTTGCAAGGACGTACCGGTACGTCCATGGGGGTAAAGGGATGAGTTTTGTGAAACGTACCAGTACGTCCTTTGGGGGTAAAAGGGTAGTTAAACAATTAGCCTCCTTGGAAAACCCCAAATCTCCATTACGCCTTGTTATGGTCTCTTAACTATCCTGAAACGAAATCGACGATACTATGGTCAATTTTTTTTTTTTGAGGCGCATTTGCACCGACTCTCAGCGGTGCCCTTTTAGCTTGGAAAAGTTTCCTGTTATCTGATTGGTTAGAATTATCTTGTCCAACCAATCCGCGATCAGGAAACTTTTCCGAGCGAAAAGGGCACCGCTGCGAGTCGGTGCAAATCTGCCTCACTAAAAAAAAATGACTACAGAATCATTAGCCTAATGTCATTGATCCAATTAGCGTTCATTAACTCCTATAAAGCTTGCCATCTTCCGTTCTAAGTGTCTTATGATCTCCATCTAATTGCCATCGATTCGCTTCGGAAAATGCCATTAAGTTAATCACTCCTAATCGAAAACCTTTTTGTAGAATTATCCCTGGATTCGCCGATAAATTGAACCTTTTTCTAGGACCCATTGCATGTGGGTTCGGTCCTTTTTTAGGGATGCCCCCTTTTTTGGGGGGGGGGAGGGGTTGCTACGCTAATCTGGTTTTATTTTTTTTTAATTTATTTTTTTTCTGGGGGGGGGGGGTCCTGCTGCAAACCAACCGTATCAATCTGACCCCAGTTGTCTTTCCCTAATTTTCGGGGCCTGATCTTATTAGGATTAGTCTCTCTCTCTCTCTCTCTCTCTCTCTCTCTCTCTCTCTCTCTCTCTCTCTCTCTCTCTCAACACTGTTAATTCTTTCCCTATTTCACAATATTGAAATTACGTTAAAAGATAATCTGAAAAACAAATGCAAAACTAAATGAATATACTCGATGTGTCTGCAAGGACCAGACGGCAAATATAATGTACGGTATACCAGAACTACGGTCAACAAAAAGGGCGTTTGATGGCATGTATATCATCAGTCGTTACTATTCCACTGCAGAACAAAAGCCTTAGACACACACACACACACACACCTTTATATATATATATATTTATATATATATATATATATATATATAAGTTTATATATATATATATATATATATATATATATATATAAATTATAAGTTTATATATATAATATATATATATATATATATATATATGTGTGTGTGTGTGTGTGTGTGTTTGTGTGTTTAGGTGCGCATGTGTATATGCATATACAGTATAGCTACATCTCTATGTATAAATAGATAGTTATATAGAAATAAAAGTCATTCCTCACTTTTCTTGATAGTGAAAAATTATATCAAGTTGACTACACAGATAATAGCTACTTTAGCTTGAAAAGAACTCTACACGTAAAATTCCAATTGAGCCATAGCGATATCCAACATCTATTTAGACACTCTAAGAGTTGAGAGAATGAACGCTCTTGACTTGTGAGAAATGAAAAGAGTTTACCTTCTGTTGGAGTTGGGACCAGGAGGTCCGTTCGGAAGGAAGATGCGAGAAAGAGAAATGAAAGTGAAGGTTTAAAGGTCACTCATGAATGACAGCAGCAAGGGACAGAGACAATGCTCTAGCTAGCAGGACAATTCCCTAGAGCTTGACAACCTCTAAGCACCCAAGCTGGGACCAGGGAGGGCCAAGCAATGGCTACTCATGGCTCAGCAGGTAGACCTACTGTACAGGCTCTCCAAAATCCCGCATCTTTAGTTCACAAAGATGGTGAGGTTGCAGACACTACAAGAAACTATCGAGTTTGAGCGGGACTCGATCTCCTATCGCGCAGAACACCAGGCAAGGACGTTTCCAATAGGCCACCACAACCTTTAAATGCAGCTTCTTTGACGATTTTCAATAGGCCACCACAACCTTTAGATGCAGCTTCTTTGACGATTTTCAATAGGCCACCACAACCTTTAGATGCAGCTTCTTTGACGATTTTCAATAGGCCACCACAACCTTTATATGCAGCTTCTTTGACGATTTTCAATAGGCCACCACAACCTTTATATGCAGCTTCTTTGACGATTTTCAATAGGCCACCACACCCTTTATATGCAGCTTCTTTGACGATTTTCAATAGGCCACCACACCCTTTATATGCAGCTTCTTTGACGATTTTCAATAGGCCACCACACCCTTTATATGCAGCTTCTTTGACGATTTTCAATAGGCCACCACAACCTTTATATGCAGCTTCTTTGACGATTTTCAATAGGCCACCACACCCTTTATATGCAGCTTCTTTGACGATTTTCAATAGGCCACCACAACCTTTATATGCAGCTTCTTTGACGATTTTCAATAGGCCACCACACCCTTTATATGCAGCTTCTTTGACGATTTTCAATAGGCCACCACAACCTTTATATGCAGCTTCTTTGACGATTTTCAATAGGCCACCACAACCTTTATATGCAGCTTCTTTGACGATTTTCAATAGGCCACCACACCCTTTATATGCAGCTTCTTTGACGATTTTCAATAGGCCACCACAACCTTTATATGCAGCTTCTTTGACGATTTTCAATAGGCCACCACAACCTTTATATGCAGCTTCTTTGACGATTTTCAATAGGCCACCACAACCTTTATATGCAGCTTCTTTGACGATTTTCAATAGGCCACCACAACCTTTATATGCAGCTTCTTTGACGATTTTCAATAGGCCACCACAACCTTTATATGCAGCTTCTTTGACGATTTTCAATAGGCCACCACAACCTTTATATGCAGCTTCTTTGACGATTTTCAATAGGCCACCACAACCTTTATATGCAGCTTCTTTGACGATTTTCAATAGGCCACCACACCCTTTATATGCAGCTTCTTTGACGATTTTCAATAGGCCACCACAACCTTTATATGCAGCTTCTTTGACGATTTTCAATAGGCCACCACAACCTTTATATGCAGCTTCTTTGACGATTTTCAATAGGCCACCACAACCTTTATATGCAGCTTCTTTGACGATTTTCAATAGGCCACCACAACCTTTATATGCAGCTTCTTTGACGATTTTCAATAGGCTTTGACGATTTTCAATAGGCCACCACAACCTTTATATGCAGCTTCTTTGACGATTTTCAATAGGCCACCACAACCTTTATATGCAGCTTCTTTGACGATTTTCAATAGGCCACCACAACCTTTATATGCAGCTTCTTTGACGATTTTCAATAGGCCACCACAACCTTTATATGCAGCTTCTTTGACGATTTTCAATAGGCCACCACAACCTTTATATGCAGCTTCTTTGACGATTTTCAATAGGCCACCACACCCTTTATATGCAGCTTCTTTGACGATTTTCAATAGGCCACCACAACCTTTATATGCAGCTTCTTTGACGATTTTCAATAGGCCACCACAACCTTTATATGCAGCTTCTTTGACGATTTTCAATAGGCCACCACAACCTTTATATGCAGCTTCTTTGACGATTTTCAATAGGCCACCACAACCTTTATATGCAGCTTCTTTGACGATTTTCAATAGGCCACCACACCCTTTATATGCAGCTTCTTTGACGATTTTCAATAGGCCACCACAACCTTTATATGCAGCTTCTTTGACGATTTTCAATAGGCCACCACAACCTTTATATGCAGCTTCTTTGACGATTTTCAATAGGCCACCACACCCTTTATATGCAGCTTCTTTGACGATTTTCAATAGGCCACCACAACCTTTATATGCAGCTTCTTTGACGATTTTCAATAGGCCACCACAACCTTTATATGCAGCTTCTTTGACGATTTTCAATAGGCCACCACAACCTTTATATGCAGCTTCTTTGACGATTTTCAATAGGCCACCACAACCTTTATATGCAGCTTCTTTGACGATTTTCAATAGGCCACCACACCCTTTATATGCAGCTTCTTTGACGATTTTCAATAGGCCACCACAACCTTTATATGCAGCTTCTTTGACGATTTTCAATAGGCCACCACACCCTTTATATGCAGCTTCTTTGACGATTTTCAATAGGCCACCACAACCTTTATATGCAGCTTCTTTGACGATTTTCAATAGGCCACCACAACCTTTATATGCAGCTTCTTTGACGATTTTCAATAGGCCACCACAACCTTTATATGCAGCTTCTTTGACGATTTTCAATAGGCCACCACAACCTTTATATGCAGCTTCTTTGACGATTTTCAATAGGCCACCACAACCTTTATATGCAGCTTCTTTGACGATTTTCAATAGGCCACCACAACCTTTATATGCAGCTTCTTTGACGATTTTCAATAGGCCACCACAACCTTTATATGCAGCTTCTTTGACGATTTTCAATAGGCCACCACAACCTTTATATGCAGCTTCTTTGACGATTTTCAATAGGCCACCACAACCTTTATATGCAGCTTCTTTGACGATTTTCAATAGGCCACCACAACCTTTATATGCAGCTTCTTTGACGATTTTCAATAGGCCACCACAACCTTTATATGCAGCTTCTTTGACGATTTTCAATAGGCCACCACAACCTTTATATGCAGCTTCTTTGACGATTTTCAATAGGCCACCACAACCTTTATATGCAGCTTCTTTGACGATTTTCAATAGGCCACCACAACCTTTATATGCAGCTTCTTTGACGATTTTCAATAGGCCACCACAACCTTTATATGCAGCTTCTTTGACGATTTTCAATAGGCCACCACAACCTTTATATGCAGCTTCTTTGACGATTTTCAATAGGCCACCACAACCTTTTTATGCAGCTTTTTTGACGATGGCATTCCTGGCATATCAAACCCATCATAGAATGATTCAATCTTATCGTAGTCTGGCTGTCACCTCGATCAAATGTCAATTGGCTGAAATGATGACTACGTTAGTGACACCATCAGACTATCAGTTGGGAATGAAGAGATCTATTTCTCTGTCCCAGAGTTACAATGTCTATGTGCTTCCAAGTTAAAAATTCTATTCAGGTATTATCTTGATTTTCTTATTCTAAAGAATATGGATACTTTTTCAGCCTTGTCTATTCCAAATAGGAAAAGAAAAATAATACATTAATTTTTCAGAGTCTTGTGTTTTAGTATGCGTTGCTAATTCTGATTTCCTATATCATTATTATTATTATTATTATTACTATTATTATTATTATTATTATTATTAGCTAAGCTAACAACACTAGTTGGAAAAGCAGGATGCCATAGGCCCAAGGGCTCCAACAAGGAAAATAGCTCAGTGACGGACAGAAATAAGGAAACAGATAGAACAGTGTGACTAAGTGTACCATCAAGCAAGAGAACTCTAACCCAAACCAGTGGAAGACCATAGAGCAGAGGCTATAGCATTGTCCCAGATTAGAGAACAACGGTTTGATTTTGGAGTGTCCTTCTCCTAGATGAGCTGCTTACTATAGCTAAAGGGTCTTTTCTACCCTTACCAAGAGGAAAGTAGTTAAGCCCTTGAGTGAAGAAGAATTGTTTGGTATTCTCAGTGTTGTCAGGTGTATGAGGACAGAGGAGAATATGTAAAGAATAGGCCAGACTATTCGGTGTATGTGTAAGCAAAGGAAAAATAGACCGTAACCAGAGAGGGATCCAGTGTAGTACTATATGGCAAGTCAAATGACCCAATAACTCTAGCGGTAGTATCTCAACGAGTGGCTGGTGCCTTGTCCAAAATGCGACAAATTTTGAAGAATCGAGAAACTTCCTAATGTTAAGTGCGATATTCCCAGGACCACATTTCATAGTATGACTTCTGTTCCCACATACCGAAAATATCAGGGGCAAAGAGAAAATTCCTTTAAACTTCCATTTACAAGTGTGACCTTATTTTCTAGTATGTGTGTGTGTGTGTTTTCTTTTTTTTATTTCCGTTGCCTATTCACAAAAATATAAAGCAAACAGAATCTGTAGAACTTCAAAAGTTCAAAGTTGCAGCAAATGATTTTATGTTGAAAAGGCTGACATAAATCTTTTTATAGTTTATATATGACATACCTGTTTTGACGTTGTGACTGTTTTTAGATTAATGTATTGTTAATTTGTTCTCATCATTTATTTATTTCCTTATTCTTTTCCTCACTGGCTATTTTTCACAGTTGGTGCCCTTGGGCTTATAGCATCTTGCTTTTCCAACTAGGGTTGTAGCTTGGCTAGTAATAATAATAATAATAATAATAATAATAACATCAATAATAATAATAATAATAATAATAATAATAATAATAATAATAATGCCCAAATTTCAATTTCCTTCTTCACTGACCATCAGTTTCAGTTCTCATCATTTATTTTATTTCCTTATTTCCTTTCCTCACTGGGCTATTTGTCCCTGCTGGTGCCCTTGGACTTATAGCATCTTGCTTTTCCAACTAGGGTTGTGGCTGGGCTAGTAAATATAATAATAATAATAATAATAATAATAATAATAATAATAATAGTAATAATAATACCCAAATTTCAATTTCCTTCTTCGCTGACCATCAGTTTCAGTTCCCACCCTTTACTTATTTCCTTTCCTCACTGGGCTATTTTTCCCTGTTGGTGCCCTTGGGCTTATAGCATCTTGCTTTTCCAATTAGGGTTGTTGCTTGGCTAATAATAATAATAATAATAATAATAATAACAATAATAATAATAATAATAATAATAATAACAGCAATAATAATAACAATAATAATAATAATAATAATAATAATAATAATAATAATTATAATAATAATGATAATAATAATCATAATAATAATGATAATCATAATAATAATAATAATAATAATAACAACAACATCAATAATAATAATAACAACAATAATAATGATGATAATAATAATAATAATTATAATAATAATAATGATAATAATTATAATAATAATAATAATGATAATAATCATAATAATAATAATCATAATAATAATAATAATGATAATAATAACAACAACAACAACAACAACAACAAAAACAATAATAATAATAATAACAACAACAACAATAATAATAATAATAATAATAATACCCAATTTTCTATTTGCTTCGCTTACCATCAGTTTCAGGTCGCTGAAGTGAGGAGGAGAAAGACATTAGGTCCGTCTGGCGTTTAATGGCTCTTATGACACTCGGTAATGGCGCGCTGCGTCACATTGCCAAATATGGCTTTTATGATTTAATCATTACGGTCCAAGTGATAAAGGGCCTTCGAGTGCGATGTGATTAGTGAAGAGGAAAAGAGAAGAACCGGACGGAAATAGGGAAAAATGACAGGCAGTTGAATCAGAACATCAAAAGTTCAAAGTTGCAGCAAATGTTTTTATTTTCTACATTGCACCATCAATGAGATACAACACAGACGGATTATATAGTTCTTGGAATGTCACTGGATAGAATGCAAATTAATGATATGGATAAATTAATGTCAAAATCAATAATAAAATGCGTTGTTTATATTGAGTTTCTTAACATTCCATTATGTAAGAGAAATTATAATTCCGATTTCCATTCAAGCATCATATGTGGTGCGCTTGAAGCAGGGAGAAAGTCATTGCAAGAGCTTGTGTGAATGTCACAGTGTGGGTAGCGACAACATTTGGCAATATGAGCATGGGAGGGGACCCAGCTCATATGAAATATTTAGGATTGAGGGAAAACCATTATACAGAAAAGAAGCCTAGAATTTTACCCCAGTGATGGCGTGAAACAAAAGTTAGAATAACTTCGGATACAATTTCTGAAATACATCAACTTATGTTGAGGGAGAGAGAAATGAAGACAGAGACGGAGTAAGGAGGTGGAGCGCTGTTGGAGAAGGCAAGCTGGTGATCTGTGGAGATATGTCATATGTGCAGGAAACCATTGAAAGTCAGGAAAACTCCCTATAGGCCTTTTCTCACTGCGTCGAGTATAGTATCCATACTCGGATATCTATAATTCTCTTTCTTAAATTCATTCCTCTACATAATAGCAGATCAAAAACATAAGCTAAAGTGTGTCAAAATTCTCGCAGAATAACATTGAGAGAGAGAGAGAGAGAGAGAGAGAGAGAGAGAGAGAGAGAGAGAGAGAGAGAGACGGGGTAAGGAGGTGGAGATCCGTTGGAGAAGGCAAGCTGGTAATCTGTGGAGATATGGCATATGTGGAGGAAACCGTTTAAAATCACAGCCCCTCCTTATAGGCCCTTTCTCGCTGCGTCGAGTATAGTATCCCTACTCGGATATCGCTAATTCTCTTTCTTAAAAAGTCATTCCTCTACATAATAGCAGATGAAAAACATAAGCGAAAGTGTGTCAACGTTCTCTCAGAATAAGTTTGAGAGAGAGAGAGAGAGAGAGAGAGAGAGAGAGAGAGAGAGAGAGAGAGAGAGAGAGAGAGAGGGGGGGGTAAGGAGGTGGAGCTCCGTTGGAGAAGGCAAGCAAATAACTGTGGAGATATGGCATATATGGAGGAAACCGTTTAAAATCAAAGCCCCTCCCTATAGGCCCTTTCTTGCTGCGTCGAGTATAGTATCCCTACTCGGATATCGCTAATTCTCTTTCTTAAAGAGTCATTCCTCTACATAACAGCAAATCAAAAAGATAAGCGAAAGTGTGTCAACATTCTCTCAGAATAAGTTTGAGAGAGAGAGAGAGAGAGAGAGAGAGAGAGAGAGAGAGAGAGAGAGAGAGAGAGAGAGAGACAGTCCTATGCATAAACATGTTTGTTTCCTGAATAGGAATCCATCCGGCAACGCATCACCAATCTATGATTAGATCGCGAGCTTGAATTTCCCTTCTCGTTGGTTGTGCCTTGAGTTTTTAGAGCTTCTCTTCAGATCTGCAGAAGTTGGTACACAATAGATTCGGGAATCAGACCACTCATGTCTTGCACTAAGTTTGCCGATTATTTGTTTGTTTATTGCACTTCTTGAAGGAACGAGATGGACGAAGTTGTTTTGAAGATCGTAAGTCCTCTTTTTATGTCATTTCTCTTCTCAGTCATATTTCTTTTCTTCGATTTGAAGGATATCTCGAAGGAGGTAAGTCCTCTTTTTATGTCATTTCTCTTCTCAGTCATATTTCTTTTTTTTTTCGATTTGAAGGATTCTTTTTTTCGATTTGAAGGATATCTCGACACAGAAGGAGGATAGTTATTATGGAAAGTGCATATTTGGTGAGGCTCTTCTGGAAGAGATGGGAGGAGAGGCGAAAGGGAAATAATAGGAGGAAGGAGATCTAAAGATGAAACTTTTATAAGGAAAAGGAAATCGAGAGGAGTAAGTTCTGTCTTAAAAGTAATTGGGAAAGAGATTTTTCATACCCTGAAATATCGACACCGTCTGCTACATGGTCCTCTGTCTTATAAAATTAAATTTGAAATTCTAATAATTTTAATAATTTCAATAATATTAATAATCTTGATGATTATTATAAAAACAATAACAATAATTCTAATAGTTTTAATAATATTACTAATTTTAATAATAATCATCATCATCATTATCATCATCTCCTATTTTGAGCTTTATAATCAATACTTCTCCATTCATCATCCCCTACTTCAAGCTTCATATTCCTCAGCCAAGTAGGCCTGGGTCTTCCAGCTCTTCTAGTGCCTTGTGGAACCCAGTTGAAAGTTTGGTGAACTAATCTCTCTTGGGGAGTGCGAAAAGCATGCCTAAGCCATCTCCATTTACCCCTCATCATGATCTCATCCACCTGTGGCACTCAAGTAATATCTCTTATAGTTTCATTTCTAATCCTGTCCTGCCATTTAACTCCCAGCATTCTTCTGAGGGCTTTGTTCTTAAATCTGCAAAATCTGTTGGATATTGTATCATTGTCATACCACGACTCATGTCCATACAGTAACACCGATCTCACTAAGCTGATATATAGCCTGATTTTTATATGTAATTTCAGGCGATTTGATTTCAAAATTTTACTCAACCTAGCCATTGTCTGACATGCTTTCTTGAATCTTTCATTAAACTCAAATTCTAAAGATCCTGTATTAGAAATCATAGTTCCTAAATATTTACATGATTCCACCTCATTAATCTTTCCTCCTTCGAATGATATTTCATCTTCCATTGCATATACCATTCTCATCATCTCTGTCTTTCTTCTATTTAATTTTAGCCTAATCTCATGTGATATTTCATGCTTTCTGGTAAGCAAGCTTTGCAAATTCTGTGGTGTTCTGCTAATAATAATAATAATAATAATAATAATAATAATAATAATAATAAATACTAAATTTGAAATCCTGTAAATATGGTAATATTTCTGGAAGATAAAGAAAAGATACTCTCTATATTTCATATTCTTCTTTTAAGGAGACCTATGCAATTTCTAATTAATTCTTATATTTTCTTTTATCTGAAAATTCATGTTACTCGAAAAAAATAAGAGACAGGATTTCATAACATATTTTAAGTTAATTTCAGACTTAATATATCAATTTAATTAAGTGAAAATGGTTATATATATATATATATATATATATACATACATATATATATATATATATATATATATATATATATATATATATATACGTACATATATATATATATATATATATATATATATATATATATATATACATAGGCTATATGATGATGAATGGAGAAGTATTCAATTAAAAGCTCAAGATAGAGACGACTGGCGAAATATAACCGAGGCCCTTTGCGTCAATAGGCGTAGGAGATGATGATGATATTTATATGAATTTATGCGCTTGTATTTATATAAAATTTCACATGCAGGCTAACGCAAGTTGAGGTACACATATACAGATATTTATACAGTGCCTGCACACACAAACACACGCACACACACACATATATATATATATATATATATATACATATATATATATAGACATATATATATAGATATATATATATACATATATATATATATATATATATATATATATATATATATATAGAGAGAGAGAGAGAGAGAGAGAGAGAGAGAGAGAGAGAGAGAGAGACTCCACTTTCAAATCATCAGAAAATCACCGGCTATACTTAGATATTCGTACGAAAGTGTGAGAACGAAAAAGTGATCGAACACGTCCTTGGGTATAATGATGTTGTTTTGATAAACACCTTTGAAAGACAAAATCCCCGTTGGTAATCAGAGGGGATCAAAAGACGAATCAAGACGAATCAGAATCTCTGATTCACAGGCGTCAGAAGAATCTTTGAAAGCGGTAATTTCTGACAAAGAATCAGCGGAAACGAAGTTGTTTCTTTGTTGAAGACGTTTACAGGATTTGGTGCTGAAGACGATGACAGGATTTGGTGCTGAAGACGATTACAGGATTTGGTGCTGAAGACGATTACAGGATATGGTGCTGAAGACGATTACAGGATTTGGTGCTGAAGACGATTACAGGATTTGGTGCTGAAGACGATTACAGGATATGGTGCTGAAGACGATTACAGGATTTGGTGCTGAAGACGCAGTAGCCAATATTTGCTGGTCTGTGCAAGCGAGGTTATTATCTACTCCTTACATGGAGTTCGAGTCCTGCTCAGACTTGTTAGTTCCTTTGGTCGCTGCAACTTCACCATCCTAGTGCGCTAAGGATGGGGGTTTCGTTCCTTTGGTCGCTGCAACTTCACCATCCTTGTGAGCTAAGGATGGGGGTTTTGTCCTTTGGTCGCTGCAACTTCACCATCCTTGTGAGCTAAGGATGGGGCTTTTGTTCCTCTGGTCGCTGCAACGTCACCATCCTTGTGAGCTAAGGATGGGGCTTTTGTTCCTCTGGTCGCTGCAACGTCACCATCCTTCTGCTCACAAGGATGGGGGTTTTGTTCCTTTGGTCGCTGCAACTTCACCATCCTTGTGAGCTAAGGATGGGGGGTTTGGGGGAGCCTATAGGTCTATCTGCTGAGTCATCAGCAGCCATTGCTTGGCCTTCCTTGGGCCTAGCTTGGGTGGAGAGGAGGCTTGGGCGCTGGTCATCTGTAATGTGGTCAGTCTCTAGGGCATTGTCCTCCTTGATAAGGTAATGACTGTCCTTTGCCTCTGCCATTCATGAGAGGCATTTAAACCTTTAAACTTGCTTGAGCATTATGGGCGTTTTCCTTGTACATGGATGTTACAATTTGAAAGAAGTTACTCAGCTATATGGACGAAGAAGAAGAAGATGAAGAAGAGGAAGAAGAGAGTGTGTGTGTTTATATTGTGCCTTAGTCTCCTTACTATGGGCTCTAAAGAGAGAGAGAGAGAGAGAGAGGAGAGAGAGAGAGAGAGAGAGAGAGAGAGAGAGAGAGAGAGAGAGAGATTGTGTATATTGTGCCTTAGTTTCTTTACCTTGGTTCCTGAACTTATGAATGAATTTTCTTACTATTTGATAGACCTAAGTGTACTTTGCTCTTAATAGAGAGAGAGAGAGAGAGAGAGAGAGAGAGAGAGGAGAGAGAGAGAGAGAGAGAGAGAGAAGAGAGAGAGATAGTTTAAGCTGTGCCTTAGTCTCTTTACCACGGCTCCTGAACTTTTGAACGAATTTTCTTACTATCTGATAGGTCTAAGTGTACTTTGCTCTTAAAAGATGGAATTGCATATGAGTCTCCACTCGAAAAAAAAAGATGCTTTCATTTGCTTCATAAAGGGAAACAAAATTCAACTTTATATTAAATGAACCATGACTACCTTTAGGAGAGAAGTTTCAAGAACTTTTGTTCTGGAAAATGTGCAGGAATTTAATAAAATAATTTAATCTCCCAAAGAGAAATCCAGACAATCTAAGGAATTGTTCATAATAAAACTAATATAGAAAAGAATTGGAATAACTTACACTTCGATTAAACTGGTTGTTGAATCATATGCGAACATTTCAACGTACGTAGAGTTCGCATAATAGAGAATGCAGAAGAACCACAGGGAAAATGAAAATACGGAATATACACTTAAGTCCTGACTAGTTTCGTGATACGTCCTCAGAGAAACTAGTCAGGACTTAAGTGTATATTCCGTATTTTCATTTTCCTTGTGGTTCTTCTGCATCTGAGCATCACGTTTTCCTGTGATTTTTACGCATAATAGAGAATGTATAAGGAGTCACTGTCACACCTATAGGTCTAAGGAAACAGTTGCACGACGTTCTCCGAAACCTCATTAATGAATGATCATTCTATAGAAAAAAAAAAAAAAAAAAAAAAAAAAAAAAAAAAAAAAAAAAAAAAAAAAAAAAAAAAAAACGGTAAAAATCCTGGAATAAATTTTGCCAGGCATTTACCATTTTAAAAACGGATACATTGAGGTAGAGGAGTGATATTACGTTCACCAACCTGTAAAAGATCATAACAAAGTTGGGTAAAAATTACGGTCGCCTGTATTTTACTGAAATACGGCCGGGAACTATACTTTTACGGAGAATTACCTATTAAAATTACGGATATTATAACAGTGAAGGTTCATAATATTCGCTTTGAAACACGTCAGTTCTTGAGTATACATATTATTATTATTATTATTATTATTATTATTATTATTACTAACTAAGCTACAACCCTAGTGGGAAAAGCAATATGGCTATATCAAGGGACTTCGACAAGGAAAATAGCCCAATGAGAAAACTAAATAATGAAACAGCTCGAATAGTGTGCATGAGTGTACAATCAAGCAAGTAGTGCCTTGTCTGCTTTCTTCTGCCTTCATTCGATTTTTCCTATCTGTATTGAATGGAAAATAAGTCAGCGGTTTTAACTCTTCATTATCGCATATGATATTCTACAAATATATTCAAAAGGAAATTACAAATTTTGAGCGTATAGTACTTCAGCATTCAATTAATGTCACTTTTTATCGATAATTTTACAATTTCATAATATATATATATATATATATATATATATATATATATATATATATATCTATGTATAAATATATATATATATACATATATATATATATATATATATATATATATATATATTTATATATATATATATATATATATATATATATATATATATACTATATTATATAAATATATATATATATATATATATATATATATATATATATATATATATATAATCTCACAATGATTTGTTGGCCAGTAAAGAAAATCTGAGTGGGGAAACCTTGACGTGGTGAAATGGTTTGCGTATCGCCATGATCATGAAAGCTTTACTAATGAAGGCCACCCATACTAGGGTGGTTTGCTGTAGGCGACCATACAAAAGTCCCCCACAATAACCAATCCGCAATGGCCAGCATGGTGATGGAACCTGGCCAAATCTAAGACATGAGTAATGTCTGAGGCCTTTGTCCTGCAGTGGGCTAGTTACCTTGCTGCATTCTAGTCCAGGTAAATGAGATTAGTATAGACTTGCACTCATAAAACAAAAGGGATATATTTTCTCATGCTGACCGATGTGTCCCAAATTATTATTATTATTATTATTAGAAGCTAAGCTACAACCCTATAGTCCATTTCTTTTAGCGAGGCAGATTTGCACCGA
>NC_090735.1:127653448-127668448 GCF_036898095.1 Palaemon carinicauda | reverse complement strand
TCTCTCTCTCTCTCTCTCTCTCTCTCTCTCTCCACGTAGGTGCAGAATATCACTGCTATTGATAAGGGAACCATGTGTATTTTTGTATATGTATATGAGGTCTTTAGGGTGATACATGGTTCGGGAACTTCCCCTTGTCATATATTGGTGTGATCCATTATGGTATTAGCGGAAACTAAAATTATTGACTGGTGTGTGTTATTGTATGTTGGAGAGAGAGAGAGAGAGAGAGAGAGAGAGAGAGAGAGAGAGAGAGAGAGAGAGAGAGAGAGAGAGAGAGAGATATTACTGCTGTGTCTTATTGTGTTTGTGTGAGAGAGAGAGAGAGAGAGAGAGATGAGAGAGAGAGAGAGAGAGAGAGAGAGAGAGAGAGAGAGAGAGAGAGAGAGAGAAATATTACTGCTGTGTCTTATTGTGTTTGTGTGTGTGTGTGTGAGAGAGAGAGAGAGAGAGAGAGAGAGAGAGAGAGAGAGAGAGAGAGAGAGAGAGAGAGAGAGAGATTGGTGTGATCCATTATGGTATTAGCGGCACTAAGATTATTGACTGGTGGTTTTGGGTGAGAGAGAGAGAGAGAGAGAGAGAGAGAGAGAGAGAGAGAGAGAGAGAGAGAGAGAGAGAGGAGATTGGTGTGATTCATTATGGTAATGGCGGCAACTAGAATTATTGACTGGTGTGTGTTATTGCTTACTTGTGAGAGAGAGAGAGAGAGAGAGAGAGAGAGAGGAGAGAGAGAGAGAGAGAGAAAATATATATGCCATATACTGAAGCAGGTCGATTAAAATAATTACTGTGATTTTCTTTCATTTGGAAACATAAAAACTGCCCAAGTGTCAGCAAAAGCCGATTAGACATTCATTCTGTGTCCAGGAAATGGAGACATATTTAGTGTCTTGACTGATAAGTACTCTTCATAGTTGATGTCAAAGTTCATCATTAGTATGACTATGCCATGGGTGGTTGTAAGTTGAATAAATGGGAATGTGTCATTGCATAAACTTAGGGTAGAATGGAATGGTGGAAAATTTCGTGTTGCGCAAGTTTTTTTTCTGTCTTTAGTAAGCATCGTTGAACCGGTTGGAAGCGAGCAAATTTTAGTCAAGCGTAATATGAGAAAGTTAAATATAAATCATTTGATTCATTTCATGCCTCTTGCTTGAGGGTGCACTCGTGCATACAATTATGTCTTGTTTCTCTTCCTCTTGTTATTTTGAAGTTTTTTTAGTTTATATATGGAAAATTTATTTTAATATTATTGTTCTTAAACTTCTCTTCTAGTTTCCCTTATTTCCTTTCCTCACTGGGGCTGTTTTCCCTGATGGACCCCTTGGGCTTATAGCATCCTGCTTTTCTAACTAGGGTTGTAGCTTAAGCAAATAATAATAATAATAATAATAAAGTACGGTATCATGTTCCACAATGCATATCTAAAGTTGGAATTTTTTTTTTGTTTTTTTACATTTAGAATTACGATCTGTTTACTTTTTCAGGGTTTAAAACCCGTTGGGAGATTACTCTAAAGCTTAAGAGGATTCCGTTGTGTTTATTCACGTTGTTTTCTACAAATCTGAAGGAACGGCGAAGAACAGCTCTGTAAAAGTAGTGATTTTTTTAGATCTTATCCTTCTCAGAAACAGCAAAATTACGTCTATTAAAGTCGAGGTTTTATCCTTAATTCTAATTGTTTACGCCGTCCTTTTTTAGGTGACTCACTGTAACTGCAAGGAAAGGAAATGTTGCAAGATTCATTCGGGTTTTTGGATTGTGAGAGATGACAAATAGAGGAAAAGGAGAGGGAGGAGGAATTTAAGAGAGAGAGAGAGAGAGAGAGAGAGAGAGAGAGAGAGAGAGAGAGAGAGAGAGAGAGAGGAGAGAGAGAGAGATTGATATCTTTATTGGCCATTGTTACATTAAAAATGTGTTATAAACATTAGTAGTACAGCCCAAGTCCATTTAAGCATATAGCTTTTATATGAACCAAATTTATTTAAAAGAGAGAGAGAGAGAGAGAGAGAGAGAGAGAGAGATGAGAGAGAGGAGAGAGAGAGAGAGAGAGAGAGAGAGAGAGAGAGTAAGCTTTTATATACTAAAATAGAGAGTGATTGCAGCAAATTCGCATGTTAAAAAAAATCATTTCAAGATGTCCCTTGAGGTGAGGAAATGCCTTCTTGGGTATGTACCGTACTCATCCATTATCAGGAGAAAGTATAGCTTCTATCTGGAAGGGATTTTGAACCATTACGAGTGTGGGGAAGGGGGGGGGGGTCTCATACCCCCGTAAAATAGAAGGCGGGGTTCTATTCATTGTGCTCAAAGGAACGGAAATGCTTATTCAGATGGGTTGGTCATCCTGCAGAATCTTTTTAAAAGGTTTCGTCTTCCTTTTTTTCCGTTAAGGGCATTTATCTGATTACTCTCTCTCTCTCTCTCTCTCTCTCTCTCTCTCTCTCTCTCTCTCTCTCTCTCTCTCTCTCTCTCTCTCTCTCTCTCTCTCCAATATGCATTGTTAGATTACCTAAAGGAAGGAAGTAAATGTCTTATATAAAATGTAACGGAAATGTTGGTCTTGGCCACTTATAGTTACTTGCATAGTACAGTAATAAAATTTTAATGATGTTAGTAATAATTAATCGGTTTTTTTAGCTATGGCCTATACAGTATAAGTGAAAACTTGTATATACCTTATCAAGTTTATTCGTTACGAAAATGCCAGGAGTACTTTCATAGGATGGTATGTATTGTATACTCTATATGGAAGTGAAAGTTGAAATTATAAGCCAACTTTTGGTAAGGGTAGAATAGACTCTTTAGATGTGGTAAGCAGTTCCTCTGGGAGAAGAAAACTCCAAAATGAAACCATTGTTCTCTAGTCTTGGGTAGTGCCATAGCCTATGTACCATGGTCTTCCACTGTCTTAGGTTCTCTTGCTTGAGGGTACACTCGGGCACAGTATTCTACCTAATTTCTCTTCTTCTTGTTTTGTTAAAGTTTTTATAGTTTATATAGGAAATATCTTAATGTTGTTACTGTTCTTAGAATATTTTATTTTTCCTTGCTTCCTTTCCTCACTGAGCTATTTTCCCCGTTTGGGGCCCCTGGGCTTATAGCATCCTGCTTTTCCAACTAGGGTTGTAGCTTAGCAAGTAATAATGATAACAATTTTATAATAGTAATAATAATAATAATAATAATTCCAAGCTTATGAATGTCAGTGACAAAGTAAAAACTTTTTAAAGAGATTATTGTATAGTTGTGTTATACTGTATCAAATAAATTAAATGCTCTTTCTCGTGTCAGATATAGTATCTGTTCACACCAAATGGATTTCACACCTGTGGTACTGAGATCTCTGCAGTCGGTTGGTGGGCTCGCTTTTTCCTTAGACCTCGGGGCAGAACTGAGCCTTTGTACGTGACGATGGTACGATGGAAAATGATTTACGCTGGACGAGTGTCTTGAAAATGGTGACTTATAGATAGCCTGGATTCTGTGCCAGGAAGTTCACTGTGATATGCACTCATAATTTTTAGGTAATTTTCATTATCATTTGAGATTTTGAGATTTTATTTCTCGTGAAATTTTTCTTTTAAAGATTATTTTAGAAGCAATGTTCTCTTAATATAAAAAAAGCTGATACCTTGAAATGATATTCAACAATTGAAAAATCAACTTGTGAATGAAAGAGAGAAGTAACCGTTAATATAAGGGCAAAATAAATATATCATTATTGGTCATAAATAGGTAAGATTAGTAAGCAAAGCCTGGCAGACATTGGATAATACTGAAAAAGAATCTTATCCTCTTGCAGTGAAACTTATGTAATAAAAGCAAAAGAATGTTTAAACCCTGTTATTGTTAGCGCTGCTTAATTCATATAAGATACTGTTATTCCTGCTGTTGTAGCCAGATAGTCACCTGATAATGTAAGAGATGGTCAAGGGTGCACTTCCGACCTGAAGCACGTTACCTATTGTTCTGAAGGAATGACTAAGGTAATATAGCCCCTATGGTACAGTTGGCTTTATAAATTCCGGTACACTGACGTCTCCTTAGCTTCCCGAGAAGTGTACCGGAATTAATGGAGCCAACTGTACCCAATATCTCTTTAGACTTTGATGGTGCAGTTGGCTTCATTAATTCTGGTACACGGACATCTCCGTAGCTTCCCGTGAAGTGTACCGGAATTAATGAAGCCAATTGTACTCTGGTCTTAGGTTCGAAAGAGAGACTAGGGCCGGGCTGGACATCAGAGTTCGTCACCCATAGGCTATTGTTGTTACACCCCTAAAATAGATACATTTTTCATAGATTATAATCCCCTTGCATTTGATAGGTCTTACTACCTGTACCAGTCTATCGCTGCCCCTCCACGTATCCCTTGCCAGTGAATTAAAGGTGGGTTAGACGATAGAAAAATACTGTTTTCTGTTAATTCCTCGAAGTTCTAGGAAATTTGCTTCTTCCATCCTCGAGTTTTGATGTTTTTGTTTAGTTTTTCCATAAAAGCTTCGCGAACTTTTATATTCTTCCCATTGTCTTGAGACTTTTAATTCAACGTGGAAAGCTTATGATCAAAGCATCGGTATTCATAATTTTTAACCGTTCTTTTTTAGTTGAGATTCGAAATAAGATTGAAAATTGATTTCCAATATGGTGAGGGTTGTAAATTAACTCCGTGTCATTTTGGAATTTCCTGAAGAATTCAAGCAGTGGAGGGAGATGGAAATTTTAGGCTTAATCATTGCTCTTGTTATTACCATTCAATTGGGACACATAATGAAAAGGGGAACTGGATAATTCTAAAGAATTGTATTGAAAGAGGAGGAGAGAGAGAGAGAGAGAGAGAGAGAGAGAGAGAGAGAGAGAGAGAGAGAGAGAGAGAGAGAGAGAGAGAGAGATGGGGAGGAACATGATTTTCAAGGAAATGAAGATTGGAGGTAAATAATTCGAAGGAGAGAGAGAGAGAGAGAGAGAGAGAGAGAGAGAGAGAGAGAGAGAGAGAGAGAGAGATAATTTTCAATGAAATGGAGAGATAGTGGAGGTAAATCATTCGAAGGATAGAGAGAGAGAGAGAGAGAGAGAGAGAGAGAGAGAGAGAGAGAGAGAGAGAGAGAGAGAGAGACACGCTACGTGAAAAAGGAGAGTGAAGAAGTGTGTCTATTTACTTCAGAGCCACAAAAATGCTCATTCCCACATTGCTAGCATACCGTGGGAGACACTAAGTGGTAAGTCACTCATCTCTCTCTCTCTCTCTCTCTCTCTCTCTCTCTCTCTCTCTCTGAGGAAACACATGAGTTGAAATACGAAAATTGGCCAATTCTGAAGGCTGAGAGTTTCATACGTATTGAAAGCCATTAAACTTCGGAAATGTCGAATAAAAAAACAAGTATTGGACATCAATGTAAATATATGACCATAAGCAAAGAAAGAAACCTTCCACTTTCTTAAAGAAAAACTCTATTTTAAATGGCTAAACCGTTTTTTTTTTTTTTTTTTTTTTTTTTTTTTTGACAGGGTAGTGGAATAGGAAGGAAGCCGACTCGGCGGGCGCTGCCGTAAAGTTTAAATAGTTAAGTTTGGAAGTTTTATGTATACGGTCGGACGTCTGTGGAATACACCCTATAGGCCCATAGGCTATATTGATTTCCCATTTTACATTCATACGCTCCTTTTTTTCTATTTTCTCCTTTTATATTTGCGATTATAATTCTTGATTAAGATTCTTTCCTATAAACGTACTCTTTCAATTAAAGTTGTTCAAAAGCTCCTCTTATGGATTTATTGATTACCAATAGCTGCAGTTTGGGCATCCGTGGAGGAATTTGTTAAGGGAAGGGTAGGCTTGTAGTAATTTTAGGCCTGTCTCCTTTAGTGGCTCTGTGGAATTTGTGGGAAATTGCTAGCACGCTGCGTATTACGGGTTCCTCCTAGGTCATCTGCCTAACAGTTGTTATTATTATTATTATTATTATTATTATTATTATTATTGGTTTTTTTATTATTATTATTATCGTTATTCTTATTATTATTGTTATAATTATTTTCTAAATAGGCATTTTTCATAATTCTGTTCGCAACTGCATGTTTTAATATATATTTGTTCCAACACAAATACTTACCGAGAATTACTTTCTTAGGAGAGTCACTTGGTGACCTCTTTCTCGACCATTTTTGGCGCCGATATCCCTCACCCCGTTCTCCATACAGGCCTACCCCCGCCGCCACAGAATGCGCCCCGAGGGCAGGATTAGGGCAGGTCACTGCCTCTCTGGGCCATTCTCCCCATTCAGTCCTTGGTCATGACTCCTGAGGTAGTGAACACCTCACTCTGTACTCTTATACTCGATCCTTTGTGCGCATTTAGTGTTCCACGTGTTCCCACCGTGGGGACTTGTGTTTTTTCGCAGTGTACTTCCCAAGTGTTCCTGTGCGTTCACTTTTCAACCGTGTCCTTACCCGGTGTTTAATTCATTTCCTTAGTGCTTGTGTCGTGCGTTGTGTGCGTTATGGAACTGTATTCCTTGATTTTCTTCAAGGAATTGATAGCTGAAAGGAAAACTTTTTTACATAAATCATTCTTCCTCCCCTTATCCTCGGTGTTGCCGTGTAGGGGCAGCTTATGTTCCTCTTCAACCACGTGTCAGGACTACTGGTCCTAGAACGTAGTGCAGTGAGTGCACTTCGGCACTAAAAGGAAAAATACATCCAAGAGGCTCATAGGAAGACGAGCCTCTCCTCGCCAACTTTTTTCCCGATGCCTCGTCGAATATAGATTCTTATACAGCCATCATCCCCTACCCAGAGTAGGGGACGAGGTAAGTCAGTTGCGGGGAAGTGCCCATTGCTCTTCCCCAAGAGTTTGAGTGGGTGCGGTATAGCACCAAGAGGAAGTAGGCGACGAAGGGTTCGCCTAAGAAGACTAGCGCCGGGCGTCCCGCCTGGCTGAGCTTCCCTACCACCCTCTCCTACCCAGAGTAGGAGACGAGGTTAGTTTATTGTGTAGAAGATAACTCTTAAGAAGTAGTTCGAGGTAAGTACTACTTTCGGGAGTGTGTGGGGAGACGGAGTCCTGGTGCAAGCAGGCACGTCTCCTCTGATGACCCCATGTGGGGGAAAATGTCTCTAATTCTTCTCCAGTCTCTTAGCGTATTTTTCAGTCTCTTCTGCAGCCGAGGGCCTCGCCGAGAAGAAGCCTCCCAGGTGTGTCTTGCAGCGTCCCCCGGACCGACAACCCAGGGTTTTTTCTCACCACGAAGGCCATCCTCCAGACGCAGATATAACCCTCGCAGGGAGAAATGCGAGAAGGCCTCTTCAGGCAGGCGTAAGACCGCGAAGCCTCCGGTTCACCCCGCCAACGGGTGTAACCGAGCTTCTTTACGGGCAGCCTGGCCGAATCAGCACAGCTGGTTCGGCCCTCGGACTTAAAAGGAACGGTTCCCTCCGTCGGGTCAGCCCACGGGGATCCGCGTCCGCGTCCCCCAGCCCGCCCGCAGGTGTAACCGGGCTTCTTTACGGGCAGCCTGGCCGAACCAGCACAGCTGGTTCGGCCCTCGGACTTGAAAGGAACGGTTCCCTCCGTCGGGTCAGCCCACGGGGATCCGCGTCCGTGTCCCCCAGCCCGCCCGCAGGTGTAAGCGGGCTTATTTACGGGCAGTCTGGCTGAACCAGCACAGCTGGTTCGGCCCTCGGACTTAAAAGGAACGGTTCCCTCCGTTGGGTCAGCCCACGAGGATCCGCGTCCGCGTCCCCCGGAGAGAATACACGAACAGTAGTCCTCGACGGTACGGCGTTGCCGGTTCTGACCCCGAACCTGGTGCGGAGCTCCCCGCCGGGGAAACCGGTACCACCGCAAGGGAGTGCCTGGTATTCCAGAACCGAAGCTCCCGGGGAGTGCCCGGTGACCTGGCGCCTCGAGATCAAGCGGTAGGAAGGACTCTACAGGTAAGCGTAAGTCCCCGAAGCCTACGGTTAACCCCGCCCAGCGGGGGAAACGCGCTGCTGGTCGGGCGGCCTGGCCGAACCAGCCCGGCTGGTGCGGCCTTCGGGTCAGAAGGAACGGTTCCCGCTGTCGGGTCAGTCCACGGGAACCGCATCCTTGGCACCCAGAGCCTTGGGCCGACGGGAGTCCCCGCTGAACCAGCGTTGCTTGCGGTAACCCAGGCCCCTGGTGCGGACGTCCCCGCAGATGAAATCCAGGTCCTCGGCTGACGGAGAAGAGCGATCCCTGACGGAGGACTCCGTCTATAGGAGAGTGGTTAGCTTTTGCAGAAGACACCACAAGTACCGGAACCTGCAACAACGGACGTAGTTTCCGGGAAGTCAAGCCTTTTTGAGGGTCAGCAGGACATCCTTAGTCAAGGCGTTTTCAGACAGTAGAGCCTCTTCAGCCCCAGTCTGGTTCTCACCAGCAGGAGCCTCCATGATGGAGAAAATGTCGAGGGACTTAGTAAACGTCCCCTCTTGGCTGGACTGGTGGGCTTACTCTTTGGGAGGTGTAGAAGCCTCCTTTGACCCCGAGGACCCTGTCCAGCAAGGCCTTCAACCCTGAGGTTATTGACATATCAGTCTCTCACACTAACAGATAACTGGGTGTTCTGGAAGCGAGACACTGTTCTGGCGAAAGTGTCTTGGAAGGCACCAGACAGGGAAACGCGACCCATTCGCAGCTTTCCCTTGGGGGGAGAGTCTCTGTTTCCTCGGAAGGAACTAGAAACCATAATGGAGAAGGTCTTGAAATAGAAGGAGACTAACGTCCCCAGACCTACGACTCCTAGGAGACCACCCTATAAGAGGTCTGTCTCGGATAGTGCCGCGACACCCCAAGCATCTACCAGCACTACGAGGAGAGAAGCCCCCTCTTCCTCCTGGTCCGCAACGCCTCAGCCCCTCTGCAGGGGAGCTCCAGCGCCCTCTAGCTCCTTCAGGACGGGTTACCCCGCCTCTAGGGGGGGACAGGTCAGGCCGCCCCTCTAGAAGAAGATAAGAGTGGGAGGCCCCTATCCCCACCCAACCCTCGGGTTGGAGGGTGACTCAGGCGTCATTGGCAAGCATGGAGGGTTCAAGGAGCGGAACCTTGGACAGTGTCCTTACTAAAGAAGGGCTACGGACTTCCATTTCTAACGGAACCACCCACGATTTTTCCGGCCAACCAGATGGAATGGCTAGATCCCAAAGACCCGTTAAAGAGGACCGCCCTTCAAGAGGAGGTGTCGTCCATGCTAGAGAAGGGTACCATGGAAGAAGTTCTTCTCCCAGGGCCAGGTGTCTACAGCTGCCTATTCCTGGCAGTAAAAGCGACCGGGGGGTGGAGACCGGTTATAGATCTGTCAGCTCTCAACAGGTTCGTCAAGATGACGGACTTCTAAATGGACACGCAGAATTCAGTCCTGCTGTCCTTGAGGGAGAAAGATTGTAGGATACCATCGACCCCAAGGACGAATACTTCCAGATTCCGGTCCACACCTCGGGTCGGAAGTTCCCCCGGGTAAAATAGGGTTCCCAGTTCCTGCAATTCAGGATCCCCCTTTTTTCTTTGGTCTGTCAACAACGCCCAAAGTGTTCGTGAGAGTCCACACGGCTGTCGCAGTGGGGGGCGCACGAACGAGGCATACGCTTTATCAGATACCTGGACGGCTGGTGGCTTCTTCCCGCCTCAAAGGTCCTCTTGGAGGGACAAGGGAGAAGTCTCCCCCAGTTTTGCAAGGATCTGGGGAACTGAATCAACCCGAAGTAGCCAAATCTATTCCCTTCCACCGGAATGAACTACTGGGGAATAACATTAGACTTTTTTCGGGGAAAATTTTTCCCTTCGGAGAATAAGATATGAAACCTCAGGCTCATTAGTCAGCCGTTCCTGTCAGAACACCCCAGGAGGGCGGAAGACGGGCAGAGGCTGACAGGTCACCTGGCCTCTCTGGAGAACCTAGTTCCCCAAGGGAGGGTAAGGCTCAGTTCCGTCCAATGGAATCTCAGGAACCTCTGGTGACAGACGGGTTCGCAGCAGGTGCTAATCCCAGTCATTACAGACACGAGACCCTCCCTAGAATGGTGACATTGCCAGTCGAACTCACTCAGGGGGACGTCCTTCGGGACCGGCCCTCCCGAGTTACTACTGTTTACAGACGTCTCCAACCAGAGATGGGGAGGCCTTCCCCTCGACGAAGCGGCACGAGAGACCTGGTTGGAAGGGGAGAGGCAACTCCACACAATGTCCTGGAGTTGGAAGTAGTCCAGAAGGCGTGCCTACACTTCGCAAGTCTGCTAAAGGGGAACACCGTGGCGTGGATGAGCGACAACACCACGGTAGTGGCATACATAAACAAGCAGGGTACTGTAATCGAAGGAGTTGTGCGATCTCACCATAGAGAATCTAGATTGAGTGGTAGGGAATCAAGTGGTGATGTTAGCAAGGTTCATTCCCGGAAAGTAAAACGTTCTGGCTGACGGCCTCAGCAGAATGGGCCACATAGTAGGGACAAAATGGTCCCTTCTCCCAGGAATAGCCAAGCTCAGCATTCAACACTGGGTTTCCCCGGTGGTTGACCGCCTTGCAACAACCTCAACGCCCAACTCCCAGTCTATTGCTCCCCTGTACCAGACCCGAAAGCTTCCTTAGAAGACTCTTTTCAGCACAAGTGGGACAATCTGGATGTGTACGCCTTTTCCCCCTTTTCATGCTGGTAAGACAAGTGCTCAGCAGAATAAAGGTGGCTCAAAACCTACAGATGACTTTGGTAGCGCCCTGGTGGCTAGGCAGAGAGAGTGGTTCGCGGACCTAAAAGACCTATCGAGTCAACCGCCGTGGCCTCTGTCCGTCGGGTCAGACCTTCTGCACCAGCCTCACTTTCTCAAGCTCCTCGGCAGGCCTCTCTCCCTACGTCTTCACGACTGAAGACTAAGAGCTGCTCCTGAAGAAAGAAAGATATTCTTCCTCCACGGCTAAGAGAATGCCTCTATTCCTAAGAAGTCGCCACCCGCGGTCTTCCAGACAAAATGGACCTCCGTCGCGAAGTGGTGCGCTGAGAGGTACATTAGACCTCTTAAGGCCTCTGTCCCAGACATGGCAGTTTTTTCTGGTGTTTCTCAAGGACAAAGTGGAGAGGTCAATCACAGCCATAAAAAGGGGTTCGGGCTGCCTTAGGCCAAGTCTTCCTCCGGAAGGGCATCGTCCTGGGGGCCTCGAGACACATAGCGATGCTTGTCAAAAGCTTCGAGCAGTCTTACCCCCCTCAGGCGGGAAAGGTGCCCCAGTGGGACTTAGGCAAGGTCCGGAAGATGATGTGTCGCTCCCACTTTGAACACTTGAAAGATATCGTGAACAAAGATCTCACCCTCAAGGCCGTCTTCTTGCTGGCCTTGGCGTCCAATAAGAGAGTGGGAGAGATAAATGGTTTGTCATTCGACTTTTCTCACTCCGACCAGGTATCAGGAACCTCTTCGTTTCCACAGGTGTTAATAGGAAGCAAGTTCCCGAGAACACCATTTCCTGCTGGCTGAGACAAGGCATCGCTAGAACCTATGAAGAGGATAAAATGGCAGTGCCAGGCACTCCCCGGACCCATGACATCAGGGGTCTGAGCACCCCCTTGCCCTTTGAGAGAAACATGGCGGTGAGGCAGATCCTACAGACAGGTACTTGGTCGCACCAGTCAAACTTTACTGCCCACTACCTCAAGGGTTATTCAAGGAAATCCTTGGACGGGTTCTCCATTGGGACAGTCATGGCCGCCCTCCGGGCTGTGTAGCGGTAAGGCCAGAGGCTGTACCCAACGATGAACACATTCTTCGCGACTACATCCGGAGAAAATCGTCAGAAGAATTTTTAAGAGGTAAAATCTTAGGTAATAGCGTAAGGTGGCGCAGTTACCCTCACTCCCGTACTCTGATAGGTCCCTGCATTCCATAGCCCTCTAGGCCCTACGTGCCTAGTCAAGTGTCAGAATAGCACTCCCGCCTCCTAAAGTATAAGTCTCCTAAGAAAGTAATTCTCGGTAAGTATTTGTGTTGGAACAAATAAAAAATTTTAAGTAATTTTTATTTTTCCTAACATACTTACCGAGAATTACTTTCGGGTAATGCCCCTCCCTTCCGTCCCCGAGTGCCATCCTTCCATTGCCAAGTTGGGCTATACAACAGACTGAATGAGGAGAATGGCCCAGAGAGGCAGTGACCTGCCCTAATCCTGCCCTCGGGGTGCATTCTGTGGCGGCGGGGGTAGGCCTGTATGGAGAACGGGGTGAGGGATATCGGTGTCAAAAATGGTCGAGAAAGAGGTCACCAAGTGACTCTCCTAAGAAAGTAATTCTCGGTAAGTATGTTAGGAAAAATAAAAATTACTTAAAATTTTTGATATATATATATATATATATATATATATATATATATATATATATATATATATATATATATATAAATATATATATATATATATATATATATATATATATATATATATATATATAATATATATATATATATATATATATATATATATATATATATATATATATATATATATATATATGTGTGTGTGTGTGTGTGTGTGTGTGATCAGTTACATAATAATAATAATAATAATAATAATAATAATGATAATGATAATAATAATAATGATAATAATAATAATAATGATAATAATAATAATAATAATAATAATAATAATATAATCCCTTAAAACCTAAACTTTACGAGGACCACTATCCTCATCATCAGAATGCAAAGATGGCATTAAGCTTGAGTTTTTAATTGTATTTATAAGGAAATATCAAGATTTAACAATCGAGAAAAATTCTTACAAGTATTTACCTTTTTTTTTTAATAACTTCACTGTTCTCCATTGTCTTCAGTAATATTAAGTGATAATGTAAAAGCACCAATGACTGATGTCAACATAACGTAATGAATTATATAAACGAAACCCGACTATTTCAGAATCCTTACACAGCTTTTCCTTATCCAGAATGAATTACATTCTCTCATGGTACAAATTTTATTTATCCAGAATGAATTACATTCCCTCATGGTACAAATTTTATTTATCCAGAATGAATTACATTCTCTCATGGTACAAAATTTTCTTATCCAGAATGAATTACATTCTCTCATGGTACAAATTTTCCTTATCCAGAATGAATTAAATTCTCTCTTGGTACAAATTTTCCTTATCCAGAATGAAATACATTCTCTCATGGTACAAATTTTCGTTATCCAGTGTGAATTACATTCGCTCATGGTACAAATTTTCCTTATCCAATGTGAATTACATTCGCTCATGGTACAAATTTTCCTTATCCAGAATGAATTACATTCTCTCATGGTACAAACTTTCGTTATCCAGTGTGAATTACATTCGCTCATGGTACAAATTTTCCTTATCCAATGTGAATTACATTCGCTCATGGTACAAATTTTCCTTATCCAATGTGAATTACATTCGCTCATGGTATAAATTTTCCTTATCCAGAGTGAATTACATTCTCTCGTGGTACAGCTTTTCCTTATCCAGTGGGAATTACATTCGCTCATGGTACAAATTATCCTTATCTAATATGAATTACATTCTCTATTGGTACAAATTTTCCTTATCCAGAATGAATTACATTATCTCACGGTACGAGTTTTCCTTATCCAGTGTGTATTACATTCTCATGGTACAAATTTCTCTTATCCAGTGTGAATTACAATTTCCTTATCTAGAGTGAATTATATTCTCTCATGGTATAAATTTTCCTTATCCAGTATGAATTACATTCGCTCATGGTACAAATTTTCCTTATCCTGTTTGAATTACATTCTCTTAGGATACAACTATCTTTATGCCATCAGGGACTTCTATATCTTTCCATAGTCTGTGTCCTAAAACGAAATCTAGGCAGAGTCCTGGGGAAAAGCAGCTTCTTCGTAGTCCTGGGTAATTGTTTAGCGGATCCTGTACTTCACTAAACCCACCTCCCTTCCTATCGCGACTTCTTTTCCAGCCTAAGGAGTTTTTTTTTCTTTCTTTCCGTTTATCTAAGCCACCAAACACGTAGTACAATAGGAAGGAACTGTGGCCCCTCCTGACTGCAAATCCTCCTGCCTTCTTGCTGTTTTATTTATTTTGCTTCCTTCCTTATCCCCTTGTTTTTTAATCTATTCAACGTCTCTTTATTTATTAACAATATTTTATGTAATTTTCAACTTATTTTTATTCGCTTATTGTAAACTTTCACTTCTTAACATTTTCATGTTGCATTTTTTTCTTTTTTTCTTTACTCGAACATTTCCTATTTTCGACTTCGTACTGTAAATTCTATTCTTCCCCCTCCCCATTTTCATTCTCTTACTGTAAAATTTTTTTTTCTACATTCTCTTATTGGACGTTTTCGTACACACACACACACTCTCTCTCTCTCTCTCTCTCTCTCTCTCTCTCTCTCTCTCTCTCTCTCTCTCTCTCTCTCTCTCTCTCTCTCTCTCTCTCTCTCTCTCTCTTATCGTTTTCTGATTTGTATAAATTTTTACTCCCTCTATTATTTATGTACATTCATTTTTAGCGTTGATTTTTTCCTTTTGAGTCCTGAAAACAGGTTGCCTTCTACCTTATGTTTGCATGCCTAGATATATAATGCATATATATATATATATATATATATATATATATATATATATATATATATATATATATATTATCGTGTGTGTAATATAAATTCTGGTTTTAGCCTATGCAAACATACCAAACGTATACTATATATATATATATATATATATATATATATATATATATATATATATATATATATATATATATGTATATATATATATATATATATATATATATATATGTATATATATATATATATATATATATATATATATATATATATATACATATATATATATATACATATATATATATATATATATATATATATATATATATATATATATATATATATATATATATATATATAATGTATGTGTATTTATATGTATAGATGTATATATGTATATATATATATATAT
>NC_090735.1:127613448-127650948 GCF_036898095.1 Palaemon carinicauda | reverse complement strand
TATACTTGAAAGATTCCAGCAAAAAAAAAGGTTCGTAGAGTTATATGTATAAATTAATTGGCAAACATTTTATGCACATTTGCTGATTATTTCGGAAAATACAATCTTAGATTTAAATTTTTGGTGTCAAGGTGGTGTACAGCAGTTTTGTTACTTTGGTTTTCTATAGATTATTCATGTTGTGTTTTTATGCCTGTTCATTCTTATATCTAATTTGTCAACTATGTTCCAATTTTGGATATAAGCAATGATTCAAGTTATCTACAAGGTGCTAAGACTTATTCACACACACACGCACACACACATATAATATATATATATATATATATATATATATATATATATATATATATATATATATATATATATATATATATATATATATAACGGATTTTGAGCGAAGCGAAAAATCTATTTTTGGGTGAGATAGCCATGGCGTCCTGATGGAAGGTTCCTGTTTGGTAGCTTCCTTGGGTATAAGACTACTAAGATATTCCCAGAGAATTTAACCACAGGTTATCACAGAATTCTAACTTCTGGAGCGAGTATCTCAAAGGTTTCCCTTTAAGACATCGTAATACAACAGGGGACACGCATGTCTGAACGTGCCACATAGCTATCTCCACCCCGAACAGAGTTAATGCTTCGGTGTGTAAGGGCTGAGAATAGCTGGGAGCCGTTCCACAGCTAATCTCACTCGTGGCTACTACTGATACTCGAGACGTAAACAAACGGACGCCATTGCTCTAATGACGTCACGCGCGTCTTTATCCTGGCGCCAGTTGCTGCCCATCACCATGATACAATTGTGTAGGGTGGGAACAAACTGAACGAAGTAGTAGGGAGGGTCCATCAGGACGCCATGGCTATCTCACCCAAAAATAGATTTTTCGCTTCGCTCAAAATCCGTTTTTTGGGCTCAAGCCATGGCGTCCTGTTGGAAGAGTACCAGAGAATCAATGTATCGTGGTAGATTTTCCCCCAGAGTTAAGTGCCTAGGCATTGACAAAACAGCAAAGTAATCTTAGGTAAGAACCATAGGAACGAAGTATCCTGCCCCCCATTGGTAGGAAGTTCCCATGGACTATGCCGACGTCAAAGTGGTATTGAAGGGCTATTCATCTTGACAGAAGAACTTTTAAGAACTTAGAGATGAAGCAGAATGTTTGATATTTGTATAGGAACATTCTGAAGTAGGCCAGTGGTGGTTGGGCACTGTGTATAGAGTTCATCTCCTGATTATCAGAAGTAAGTATTCGTGTAGGAACCTTACTGAGACAAGGTGAATATAATTTAGGATTAGACATCTTAAATTCTTCATGACCATAAGAAAGGAGGAATAAATAAAACTATGACAGTATGTATTTCATAGTAAGTAGGAGCTGAAAGAGACGCATAAGTAATAAAATAGAAATTTTATTTCACAATGCAGAAATTAAATAATTTACAGCAAAAGTAAAGTTCATTTACAGTAATAATAATGTACATAGAAATAAAGGCTTGCTCTTGAATCTGAAAAGGAATTTCAGGATTAGTAGGTACTCGTTCTCGAGGAACGCAAGTCTTTAAACAACACATCATGCTCAAGGCATGCGGCACTTGTGTGACACTATGACATTTCACCTGGGATAAGAACAGTTATAAAAGCACTAAGTGTTTTTAGACATCACTATGAATCACTCGAGGGTCAACATAGGCACCCGAAGAGTTAGAGTCCCAAGTAACTCACTGTTCTACGCAGAGTTAGGTGCAGGTTTCATAACACTACCTGCGGCTACCACAAAATGTTTGATTTCGTGCACTTGTTTCGCATAATGTTTAAAGAAAACTCGCGAGGACTCCCAGCCCGTAAAGTTTTTAAGGCTCTCAAAGTCCATGCTCTGAAAGAAGTTCAGAGAAGATGCCACTTTTCTAGGATCATGACCAGCGGGTGTACTGTTCGGATCCGCTCTGCGAATGAAGTAGGTGATTTTCGCTCTTAATTGTTTCAGTGACAGGTCGCTGCCCGATGTTTCTCCTTTGAAGAGTTGGCCTCCACCAAAGTTCGAAGTTCTGCGAAGATAGACCTTGAGACTCTCTACTGGACATAGAGAGACATCCTCCTTCAGGGGGCATATTCTCCAAGGGCCCCATCTTTTGGTGGGTAATTCGTTTTTGGCGAGAAACGTCGGATCAGGGGAGAGGGTCACTTCTCCTGAATCAGCAAACAGGATGTGTCCCTCTTCTCTTGATAATGCCACTATTTCGCTGACTCGAGCTCCCGAGGCGAGAGCAAATAAAAATATAACTTTCTGAGTCAGATCCTTGAGGGGGCATGAATCGTTGTCCAAGTTGGAGGCGAAATGGAGCACCTTGTCTAGTGACCAGGAGATCGGTTTCGGAGGGGGTGCTGGGCGTAGGCGAGCACATGCTTTTGGTAATTTGTTAAAGATGTCGTTGGACAGATCAATTTGGAAAGCATATAGAATTGGTCTAGTCAAAGCCGATTTGCAGGTTGAAATCGTATTGGCTGCTAATCCTTGTCCATGAAGGTGAATGAAGAAGGACATACAGAAATCAATGGTGATTTCTTTAGGATTTTTTGCTTTAACAAAAGAGACCCATTTCCTCCAGGATGATTCATATTGCCGTCTCTCGGATTCGGTCTTGTATTCCTCTAGGAAGTCTAGACTTTTCTTCGAGATCCCAAACCTCTTCTTTGCGGCAAGGGAGAGAAAATCATGAGATGAAGGTCCTTGATTTTCGATGATGAAGCGAAGACAGTCGACTTCTGTACTTGTTGAGAGAGAACTGGGCCCGGGAGAGGGATCAGCTTGGGCTGCAGCTCCAGGACCAGGGGGTACCAGTTGCTCCGGGGCCACTTGGGAGCCACTAGGGCCGCTGTCCCTTTGAAGGTTCTCAGTTTGGAGAGGACTTTCAACAGAAGGTTGGTGGGAGGGAACAGGTATATCTTGGACCATCTGTTCCAGTCCAGTGACATGGCGTCCACCGCTTCTGCTTTGGGGTCCTCGTACGGGGCTACGTACAGAGGAAGTTGATTGTTGTCGCTCGTTGCAAAGAGATCTATCTGAAGTTCTGGGACTTGATGAGAGATGAAGGAGAATGATCTTGCGTCTAGAGACCATTCCGACTCTATCGGGTTTGTCCGAGATAGAGCATCCGCTGTCACGTTGCGGAATCCTTGTAGGTGAACTGCAGACAGGTGCCACTTCTTCTTCTCCGCCAGACGGAAGATTGGGAGAAGCACCTGATTTATCTGGGGCGATCTTGAGCCTTGGCGATTGAGACAACGAACTACCACCGAGTTGTCTAGGGTTAGACGGATGTGGATCGAGGGCGGCGGGGATAACTTCTTCAGAGTAAGAAGGACCGCCATGGCCTCCAAGATGTTTATGTGGAACGTCTTGAATAGTGGAGACCAGGTCCCTTGAGCTTGTTTCAGGTGGGAGTGACCTCCCCAGCCCTCCAGTGAGGCATCCGTGTGGATGTTGAGTGATGGAGGAGGGTGTTGGAGAGGAATGGACCTTTTCAGGGCCTTTGCTTCCGACCACGGCTTTAGGAGGCGTCGAAGTCTGTTTGGAAGCCGTCTCTTGAGGTCTCTTCGAGCGATGGATGCCGATCGTCTCCAGACTCCCGCGGCATCCTTTAGCTGTGCGCGAAGCACTGGGTTTGTCACTGAGGCGAATTGTAGAGAGCCTAGAACTCGTTCCTGCTGTCGTCTTGAAATGCGTTTGGATTTCAGTAGTCGCTTGACAGACCCTGCTATTTCCTTCCTTTTCTTCTGGGGGATGGAAAGGCGGTGTGACTGAAGATTCCAGTGGATTCCCAGCCACTGAAACTTCTGAGCTGGAGAGAGGCGAGATTTCTTCTCGTTGATCTTGAATCCCAGGTGTTCTAGGTACTGGGTAACTTCGTCGCAAGACTTTGCACACTCTTCGGGCGATGGAGCCCAGACTAGCCAGTCGTCGAGGTAGGCCATCACCTGGACGTTTCTTAGGCGGAGCTGTTGTACTATGGCATCCGCCAGCTTTGTGAAGATCCGAGGGGCCACATTGAGGCCGAATGGCATGGCCCGGAAGGCGTAGCTTTTCCTTTGGAGTCGAAATCCTAGGTAGGAGGAAGCATGATGGTTCATTGGAATGTGCCAATAGGCATCCGCCAGGTCTATAGAGACCGTGTAGGAACCTTGAGGCAGAAGGGTCCTTATTTGTTGAAGCGTCAGCATCTTGAATTTGTTGTTCTCTATGAACTTGTTGAGGGGGGATAAGTCCAGAATGACTCTGAGCTTGTCTGAGTCCTTCTTGGGAACGCAAAACAGTCTCCCTTGGAACCTGGTGGACTTTACCTTCCTTATCACCTTCTTGTTCAAGAGGTCTAGAACATATTCTTCCAGAATGGGGGTCGATTGTTGAAAGAACCGCTGGAAGATTGGGGGTGGTTGCACCCAACTCCAGCCTAGACCGTTCTTGATGATGCTGTGTGCCCAGGGATCGAAGGTCCAACGATCCTGGAATTGGCGGAGTCTTCCTCCCACCGGAAGCACTTCATTGCTTCTGGTGTCCCGAGGACTTGTTGCCTCGGCCGCTAGCTCCCTTTCCTCCTCTACCTCTGGAGGGACGACGAGATGCGTCTCTGCTTGCACCCCTGGACGAGCCTCTACCTTTGGCATGAAAGGTAGTGGATGGTTGCTCAAAGGCAGGGGTGAAGACCGGTGACTGTGACAACACCGGTTGGGGGACCAATTGAAAGGTCTGCTGTGGTTGGGCAACCACTTGGGAGGTAGCAGGTCCCGGAAACTGACGTCGTTGTTGACGTTGCTGGGGTTTTGGCTTCTGAGGTTTCCTCTTAGGCTGAGGTCCATCGTCCTGAGAGGGTTTCCTTTTTCTGGACATGCCCCACTTGTGGAGAAGGTTCCTATTCTCCGTGGCGGCTCTGTCAGTTATTTCCTTGACAAGGTCAGAAGGAAACAGGTGCTTTCCCCAGATGTTGGAGGAAATCAGCCTCCGGGGTTCGTGTTTCACGGTGGCACCGACAAACACGAATTCACGACAGGCTCTACGAGCCTTTATGAAATGGTACAAGTCCTTCATCACTGTAAGTAAGTGGGATTTGGCTAGTACCATGTAGTGATCAGGTACTCTTGTGTCACAGGCCATCACTTCCAGTTGGACTTGATGAGAAAGAGATGCCGCAAGCCTCTCCTTCGTGTCTTGTTCCCGGCGAAGGAGGTGATCATTGAGCTTAGGGAGGTCCTCATTAAACTGACGTCCGGCGACGTCAGGATCGAGCCTACCCACGACGAAAGTATGTTGAACATCTTTCCATTGTCGAGTGTCAGGGGGTGTCACGATGGAGAAGGGTCTGCACTCCTCCAGTGCAGGGCAGGGTTTTCCTTCTTCCGCCGCTTTAAGGCATGCAGCTAAGGCCTTTTCCAAGAAAGGAAGAACCGCAGTGTCAGGTGCGACGTATGTAGGATGCTTCTTGCTCAAGGCAGGAAGCTTAGAGCAGGTAAAGCCCCTGCTCTTAAATGCGGAGGCTAGCATAGCCTGGGCCTTTGCGAGATCGAACACTATCTCTTCTTTAGGTTCGGTCTCCTCCTTCGAGGCAGGTTCGGAACGAAGCCGGACGTAACAGTCCGGGTAGGCCTCGAAGCTTGGGAAGAACTCCACATCTTCCAACGGGACCGTGCCAATCTTGTCACTAACAAAGATCCTGCCGGTCGCAATAACCATATGCTCTGCATACCTCCACGGGTTGGCATGAGAGCAAGCTGGGAGATCCTTAACCGAAATCTTCTTCGGTTCTCTGGATCCAATCATTGACCTGATGGACTCCTGGTTCTCCTTCAGTCTGTCGTCCATGACAGCTCTAATCAGCCGGATCAGTTCTTGGGTAGACGAAGAGGGATCCGGGGTCGAGGAGGTAGACGGAATGGACACATCCGTCGGTGTAGGAGTAGGCGGAGGGATGGATGAGGGAGGAGCTCCAAGCTCCGACTCGGTGTATTCCACCTTGTCTTCGTCCTCTTCGGCTCCTTGAGCCATAAGCGTCTTCTCCGTGTCTTCCGAGACGTCAGAGATCTGTTCATCATCCTCGGAATCTAAACGACACTCATGCATGGACTGAGCCATGACCACATCAGGTTCCACCGTAATTTGGACAGTGGGGATTGCTTCTTTCGGAACCACTGAGTCAGGGGAGGCCTTAGGGAACAACAGGGACCTCAGTTCTTCGGTGGCCAGGTACGGTCCGGTAGCATTTTTCTGAAAGCCACGCACCCACTTGCGCAGCTTTTCACGAGAAATGTCTCTAACCTCCGCTGAGGGAGGGTTATGGAAGGCCTCAACTAGGTGGGCCTGGCAGACCGTACAATCCAGTGGATTCCAGAACTTCAAATCCCCTTTCTTGTCTGCACAAGGGGCGTGAGTCCTGCAAGCCGTATGCCCGTAAAACTGCGGGCGTTTCACAGCGCAGAAGGCGAAGTCACACTTCATCTGCTCCTCCTGTGGAAGAAAGAGAAAATGAGTATGGGGGAGTCATAGGAATGGCTCTTAAACTAAGTTAATATTAATCATTAATCTTAACTTAAAGAAGGTGTGATGCATAGAGAATGAAAACAGTAAAGGAGAACACGCTCCATGCATCTCGCCCGGCTGGTTACCATAAGCTTGGTCCTGGGATAATCCAAATGACCGAGATCATTGGATATAGTTTCCTAGGATTCCCATTATATTGGAACTCCATGGAAAGCCAAGGACAAGGTTGGGATCGAATTCATTCGGTTCCCAGTTAAGAGCCAGAAGGCCTCATTAAAGGTAACTGCTTCTGGCAACCAGCCGTGCTAAGATGCACATAGCATGCTGGAATTAGAAGAATGCAAAGAGACAGCATGATCACTAATAGAGCAGTACTAGGTACTGATCTTAAAAGCAAAGCAGCTTATCTATTTGCTATGTAGGGCTATCCTAGTCTTATGATAGCTACAGTGAGGGGGTGCAAGTATTCTTGACGCCTCTGGGGCATCCGGCAAGCCGCCGGCATGCCGGAGTCCGCTCCAGCATAGATTCTGGCATTAGAACAGACAATTTTCAAAAGTCAGTTAGATACCAGGATGGCGGCCGCCGGCACAACGGCGGCACGCCGGCAGGGAGCGGCGGCTCCGGCAGCCGGAGGATGCCAGGTTGGTGACTGGGATAAGGATGGAACAGGTAGTATCGGGTTGCCGGCAGTATATGCCGGCACTCCGGTGATCGACCGGCAAGCGGACGAATAGATAGGAGTAGGGGAGCCGCCGGTAGTAGCCGGCGGCAGCCGGTAGTAGCCGGCGGCAGCCGGCAGTCCCTCGGTACACGGGGGGCTGGCGGCAAGGGTAGGGAAGTCACCAAGAGAGAGGCAGGTATTGCCGACAGTAGAGGCGGCAAGAGACCGGCACCCGGATAGATAGAGAGACAGGGGGAGGGGGGAAGGGATGCAGGAAGTACCGTCAGGGTTCCAGACATCCCTCCCCCTCCCTGAGAGGGTGTACCCATGATAGAGACAGGCTCTAACATCCATAAGCAGGGGTCACTAGGGACCGGGAGCAGGTAGCCCAAGGGAGGGCTAGGGAACACCCAAGAGGGGGGGGAGACTCCCTTATGCAGAACTACACTAGTAACTAACCTTATAGGACACTATGAAGGTATATGTACCAGAGCGGACTGCACAGGGAAGCTCGGGTAGCCCTACTCATCCACCCTAAGGAGGATTTGTAGGACAGGGGACAGATGAGTATAAACTAACCTAAGCATAGGCTAGGCTATACAAGAGATAGGTGGGGAGGGAGAAGAGAGAGGTCTTCCCAGGAAGGGTTTCTGTACCAGAGCGGCCACTAAGGGAAGGGAGGACACTCCCTAACCTAAGATCAGGCTGATCGGCTAAAACGGTGCAAGAGTACAGTTTCAGCATGGAACAGAGAAACCTTCCTAACCCGACCTAGAACAGGGCTAAAAGTCCTGAACTAGGCAAGGAAGAAGACATATCGCTATTGCAGGAAAGTCATAGACTATCCTAGCCATAGAGGTAGGCTAGCCTAACCTCACTCTCAGACGCAATCCTAAAGGGGGTTCATTCCTTTAGGGAGGACTGAGAGGCGATATATATACTCTATTAGACAATTAATCCCTTTACTCAGAAAAGGGATCAAGGCTAAATAGAGGGAATGCCAAGGCAGGGGATGAAGGAAGCATATAGGGGTCCTAAGGTTAGGTTAGGCTAGAAAGAATCACTGACTAGCCTATCCCCTATATGGTCCCTGAAGGCGAAAACATTTGCATCACTAGTCAAAAGTATTGTAAAATCATAATGCCACTATCTTCATAACTTAGTCTAGGATCACTAATAAATCATGCATGAACACTTGTATGTAGGCTCCTGGCCTGGGGGCTATAGTAGCCGACTGGTATGAGGTCAATCGATGACCGATAAAAAGCGTCTAAACACGATATAAAAGTTCCTAGCTATGAAGACTAAATAAACTAATGTATTCGATTAGTATATAATGCCGGAAGCGTTGTTGTGGCTAACTAAATAAGACATGCAAAACAACAACGACGCCATAAAATGGCGGGTCCGGTAGAGGCACAGCTCTGCCACTAAACATCAATTATTTCGCAAAATAATATTTACTTTACGGCCAGAGCTTAATTAAACAATACTGGAACCTTGTACTCAACTTTCCAGAAGAAGGCGAGGCTGAAGGTAACGACATAGCGAAGATGCAAAGCGATAAAGTTAACACAAGGGAAAATCCGTCTAAGTAGGGCAGCTACTAAACAAAGGATAAAGACGCGCGTGACGTCATTAGAGCAATGGCGTCCGTTTGTTTACGTCTCGAGTATCAGTAGTAGCCACGAGTGAGATTAGCTGTGGAACGGCTCCCAGCTATTCTCAGCCCTTACACACCGAAGCATTAACTCTGTTCGGGGTGGAGATAGCTATGTGGCACGTTCAGACATGCGTGTCCCCTGTTGTATTACGATGTCTTAAAGGGAAACCTTTGAGATACTCGCTCCAGAAGTTAGAATTCTGTGATAACCTGTGGTTAAATTCTCTGGGAATATCTTAGTAGTCTTATACCCAAGGAAGCTACCAAACAGGAACCTTCCATCAGGACGCCATGGCTTGAGCCCAAAAATATATATATATATGTATATATATATATATATATATATATATATATATATATATATATATATATATATATATATATATATATATATATGTGTTAGTGAGTGGGTGTGTGTGTGTGTGTGAGTGAGTGTCTGTCTTTGCGTGCGTGTGTAGATTCCGGTATACATATAAAAGGAATTTCCCTTAGGTATATGATCCTGTCGGAGAGTGATTTCGATATTAATAGGTATTTATTTTTTTTAGAATAGAAGACATAACACATTAGTGATAAAATTGTCGTTATATATAATTCCTTAATATATGAATGATGTTATATATATTTACGTGTGTATATATATGTATTTATCTGTGTGCATCCAAGTATGCGAGTGTTAAAAGATGCTTGTGATTCAAGTTCATGATTCACGTCCCATTTTGAGACAAAGATTCAAGATTCCTTTTATTGCAAGAGCCCTGTGTCTGTCTGGAAGGGCCAGGCAATTTACAACAACAATAGGTTCTTTTTTTCTCCGTACTTGGATAATGTCTCCCGGGCTGGACGACGACCACCTAAACTTGAAATATACAATTCACAGTTTGAACAGCCTGACATATACCTTTTTATAGTTATGTATGAATTATCTGCTTTAATGTTTTTAGTGTGTTTTAGAATATTTTAATTTTTCATTACTTATATCGTTTATTTATTTCCTTGTGTCCTTTCCTCACCGGGCTATTTTTCTCTGTTGGAGCCCTTGGGCTTATAACATCTTGCTTTTCCAACTATGGTTGTAGCTTGTCTAGTAATTTTAATAATAATATCGTTGTTGTAAATATAATTATAGAGATATCCACTGCGGTCCGTATGTGTTGGATATGTGAACGTATGTTGAACGTATGTTTTTATTATGTGAGAAATGGTAGGAAATGATGAGGTGCGGCGCAATTAGGAAAAGCACACGAACGAGGGCAGATCAATCACTTAGAAAGTGACAAGACTGCCGACCATTTCCCACGGCGGATGAAGAGGCCGATGCAGGGATAAAGACTCGCCGGGCGAGTGAGAGGAAAAGGATGGTTTTTTTTTTTTTTTGGGGGGGGGGGAACTCTACCGAAGGGGTTAAGTAAAGGCTTGTATTAACCCTCCTAGAGGAAAGGGAAAAATTAAATTATTGGAGATGCTATGTGGGGAAAGAGATAATGGGAATAATTGGAGATGCTATGTGGGGAAAGAGATAATGGGAAGTATTGGAGATGCTATGTGGGGAAAGAGATAATGGGAAGTATTGGAGATGCTATGTGGGGAAAGAGATAGTGGGAATTATTGGAGACGCTATGTGGGGAAAGAGATAATGGGAATTATTGGAGACGCTATGTGGGGAAAGAGATAATGGGAATAATTGGAGATGCTATGTGGGGAAAAGAGATAATGGGAATTATTGGAGATGCTATGTGGGGAAAAGAGATAATGGGAATTATTGGAGATGCTATGTTGGGATAGAGATAATGGGAATTATTGGAGATGCTATGTTGGGAAAGAGATAATGGGAATTATTGGAGATGCTATGTGGGGAAAGAGATAATGGGAAGTATTGGAGATGCTATGTGGGGAAAGAGATAGTGGGAATTATTGGAGATGCTATGTGGGGAAAGAGATAATGGGAATTATTGGAGATGCTATGTGGGAAAAGAGATAATGGGAATAATTGGAGATGCTATGTGGGGATAGAGATAATGGGAATTATTGGAGATGCTATGTTGGGAAAGAGATAATGGGAATTATTGGAGATGCTATGTGGGGAAAAGAGATAATGGGAATAATTGGAGATGCTATGTTGGGAAAGAGATAATGGGAATAATTGGAGATGCTATGTGGGGAAAAGAGATAATAGGAATAATTGGAGATGCTATGTGGGGAAAAGAGATAATGGGAAGTATTGGAGATGCTATGTGGGGAAAAGAGATAATGGGAAGTATTGGAGATGCTATGTGGGGAAAAGAGATAATGGGAAGTATTGGAGATGCTATGTGGGGAAAGATATAATGGGAAGTATTGGAGATGCTATGTGGGGAAAGAGATAGTGGGAAGTATTGGAGATGCTATGTGGGGAAAGAGATAGTGGGAAGTATTGGAGATGCTATGTGGGGAAAGAGATAGTGGGAAGTATTGGGGATGCTATGTGGGGAAAAGAGATAATGGGAATTATTGGAGATGCTATGTGGGGAAAAGAGATAATGGGAATTATTGGAGATGCTATGTGGAGAAAAGAGATAATGGGAATTATTGGAGATGCTATGTGGGGAAAGAGATAATGGGAATTATTGGAGATGCTATGTGGGGAAAGAGATAGTGGGAATTATTGGAGATGCTATGTGGGGAAAGAGATAATGGGAATTATTGGAGATGCTATGTTGGGAAAGAGACAATGGGAATAATTGGAGATGCTATGTTGGGAAAGAGAATATGGGAATAAATGGAGATGGTATGTTGGGATAGAGATAATGGGAATTATTGGAGATGCTATGTTGGGAAAGAGATAATGGGAATTATTGGAGATGCTATGTGGGGAAAAGAGATAATGGGAATTATTGGAGATGCTATGTGGGAAAGAGATAATGGGAATAATTAGAGATGCTATGTTGGGAAAGAGATAATGGGAATAATTAGAGATGCTATGTTGGGAAAGAGATAATGGGAATTATTGGAGATGCTATGTTGGGATACAGATAATGGGAATTATTGGAGATGCTATGTGGGAAAAGAGATAATGGGAAGTATTGGAGATGCTATGTGGGGAAAGAGATAATGGGAAGTATTGGAGATGCTATGTTGGGAAAGAGATAATGGGAATTATTGGAGATGCTATGTGGGGAAAAGAGATAATGGGAATTATTGGAGATGCTATGTTGGGAAATAGATAATGGGAATAATTGGAGATGCTATGTGGGAAAGAGATAATGGGAATTATTGGAGATGCTTTGTGGGGAAAGAGATAATGGGAGTTATTGGAGATGCTTTGTGGGGAAAGAGATAATAGGAATTATTGGAGATGCTTTGTGGGAAAGAGATAATGGGAATTATTGGAGAATCTATGTGGGAAAGTGATAATGGGAATTATTGGAGATGCTATGTGGGGAAAGAGATAATGGGAAGTATTGGAGATGCTATGTGGGGAAAGAGATAATGGGAAGTATTGGAGATGCTATGTGGGGAAAGAGATAATGGGAATTATTGGAGATGCTATGTGGGGAAAAGAGATAATGGGAATTATTGGAGATGCTATGTTGGGAAAGAGATAATGGGAATAATTGGAGATGCTATGTGGGAGAGATAATGGGAATTATTGGAGATGCTATGTGGGAAAGAGATAATGGGAATTATTGGAGATGCTTTGTGGGGAAAGAGATAATGGGAATTATTGGAGATGCTTTGTGGGGAAAGAGATAATGGGAATAATTGGAGATGCTATGTGGGAAAGAGATAATGGGAATTATTGGAGATGCTTTGTGGGGAAAGAGATAATGGGAATTATTGGAGATGCTTTGTGGGGAAAGAGATAATGGGAATAATTGGAGATGCTTTGTGGGGAAAGAGAAAAAGAGAAAATTGCGTAATATTTTGTACTTAATATGCGAGTCTTCCTTTCTTCACATATTCTCATGTCCTCATACACCCGACAACAGTAAGATTACCAAACAATTCTTCTTCACCCACGAGGTTACTTCACTGTAATTGTTCAGTGGCTACTTTCCTCTTGGTAAGGGTAGAAGAGACTCTTTAGCTATGGTAAGCAGCTCTTCTAGAATACACTCCAAAATCAAACCATTGTTCTCTAGTCTTGGGTAATGCCATATCTTATTTTATCTTCCTCATGTTTTGTCAAAGATTTTATAGTTTATATGGGGGGTATGTATTTTAATGTTACTGTTCTTGAAATATTTTATTTTTCCTTTTATCCTTTCCTCACTGGGCTATTTTCCCTTTTGAGGGTCCCTGGGCGTATAGCATCTTGCTTTCCCAACTAGGGTTGTAGCTTGGCAAGTAATAATAATAATAATAATAATAATATCGTCTTGTTGGTGAGGTTTAGTAAACTGCTAACTCTTATGTGGATGGGCAGTGCCAGTACGGTTGTCTACACACAAATTCTTTTATTGCGTGTGGTTTCATTCAAGTAAGAATTGGTAATGTTACTCCGACAGAATTTTGTTCTTTGGTTAATATGCTTTACCCGGAGCTATTCTGTTTTCCATCGCCTTGTGTTATATTTCTGGTATGATTTTATATTTTAACTTTATTAGTTTGGCTTTGATAAAAATGATAACACTGCAATTGTAGAGTTGCGTGTGCATTTTAGTTTTCCTATTTAAAAATATTTTTGAAAAACTTAACACATTATTCGCTGGATTTTTTTTTTAATTTTTTTTTTGTAATAGCAGTATAATTTGGTTAAAAGTTTCTTCTATTGCATATAAAAATGAGGTTCATTGAAACCATGAGAGAGAGAGAGAGAGAGAGAGAGAGAGAGAGAGAGAGAGAGAGAGAGAGAGAGAGAGATAAATTCTGGACTTGCCGGGAATAGAATTTTTCTTAAACCTCAGATCATTGAATATTTAAATGTAACCGTAAAAGTGGTACTGTATTTGTCTAGGTTACCAACAGAAATAACTACTTATCTAAATACACTGTAGACTAATTATAGTCTTAGTAAATTAAATATTAACAAACATTAACCGTGATGAATATATTAAGTTTATTGTAAAATATTAAAGACGATTGTGTGATGATAAGGGAAATGAATATGAATGAAAGCTTAAAGTATAGAAAATAGAGAAATAGTATCAGTTAAGTTACCTTAAGTGAAAAAGAGCAGAATTTTGCTATTGGGAAATCGCTGGAAGAGGAAGCCGGCTGGAGCCTTGAGGAGAGAGGATGTGAGGTGTTCAGGGCTTGGGTTTGTGATACTATTACCTCCCGTTTGAGGGTGGGTGGGGGAAGTATTAGCTTAGCCCTGTGGGGGTTTTGGGGGGTTATCATAGGACGCTCTTAATGGACACTCCTCCTTATCAACTCTTTCCTGGATTAGGGAAAAGATGAGGGCAATAACATGAGGTTGATGGATGTTCTCAACTCTGGTTTCTATTTCTGTGGTGGCGAGTTTAACCGGCATTTTGTCATTTTGATAGATGTAATTTATATGGCTGCCAGAATTCCTTGTTTTCTTTTATCAGTCTTGCTGAATTATATTTATAATGCTGTAGGGTCAAAGGTATATCAGAATTGAGTTTGTGTTGCATGTCTCACTGAGGATAACTGAAGCACAATGGAGTCACGTTAGACCTATTCGAGCAGGATAATTGGCGTAATTTATAGGAGTCTCTCTCTCTCTCTCTCTCTCTCTCTCTCTCTCTCTCTCTCTCTCTCTCTCTCTCTCTCTCTCGTAACTAAACCTACAGTATATTGCAATGAATATTGTTGATGAATAGAATAATCTCTTGCAAGTGAAGTAGTAATTCTTTAAAGAGAAAGTCCTCTTCACTTATAATTTAGCAAAATGAACACGTTGGACACGTCCCTGCTATAGACATAATTATTGTATATAAAATCTTACCAGTTGCAAAGGGTAGAACAGGTTTATAGGTATATTCACGTTTTAGCTACCTAGAACGTGGGCATAATAATGTCATTAAATAGGCCTATAGGCCTACATACTATCCACGTTCACTGGCTCTAAAATTAAGCAAAGAAAGTTATACTGTCAGTGTCATCTGTATTTTTGCACGCACATTCTTCTTGTTTGGGCTGGTCTATTTGTGTTTTTGGATGGGTGCAGTCTGCCCACCATCCCATTGGCTGGCGAAAGGGTGAGCTGACTACAGAGTAGGATGGAGGGATGAGGATGTTTCCCCACGGTGTGCCTGGAAGGATGGTACTCAGGATATATGTTAAAGGTATGTAGGCAGGTGGATGGGGTGTTGGGTTTGAAGTCAAGGTGGGCGGTTGTAAAGTGGGTAGGTTGGGTGGGGGATGGGAAGAGTGACGGTTGAAGATAATCCGGATGAGGAGGGGGGGGGGGGGGTTGGAGGGAATCCGGTTGAGGGAGAAGAGGGAAACAAGTTTTTGTTGGGCTACACCCTGTTGCCTTTGGTGATCTGGGAGTGTGGTTGAAGAATATTTAAAATCGGCGTCTTCGAGTGGGGTCTCTCTCTCTCTCTCTCTCTCTCTCTCTCTCTCTCTCTCTCTCTCTCTCTCTCTCTCTCATTCCTGGATTAAGGCATCACGGAAATAATTTATCTTATAGAAAGTTTTGGAACAAACTGGAAGTTTTTATCTTGGGAGGCTCTTATATATTCTTCTTTCGTTTAGTATAGAACAGTAACCGTATTATTGGTGCATTTGTTAAATAAAATGAAATACCGTCAATTAAACTTTTATTAGAATCACCATTAGCTACAACAGTAGTGTATTTTTTGTTAGATATAAAAATAATTACAAGCCAAGAATACAATAAAACTTGATATTAATGCCGAAAAAAGAAATAAATTGTATATGCTTGCTTAGAGGGAATAGTGTGCGTGTGCCTTGGTCTTTTGCAATTAGGGAAAGTATCTGATACCGCAGTTAATCCCATTAAGCGTGACAGCTAATTGATGTGATCAGTTACGTCCGCAGCCTTTGGCCGATACTAAAACTTCCTTCTGTTGCAATTGGGGCTTAGAAATACTATATGGAAATAGGGGATGAAGCCGAATGGCCTTTCGTACTTAAGCCTATTCCTATTCACTTCCTGTCAGATGAAAATGATCATTTTGGGAAATTGAATGGACAATTTCATCGATTCTCTCTCTCTCTCTCTCTCTCTCTCTCTCTCTCTCTCTCTCTCTCTCTCTCTCTCTCTCAAAAGTAGCGTAATAAAACACGAAACCCATGATTAAATTTACACAAAACAAGATGAAATTTGGCTTGTAACTCACTAACAAATGTCCATTATGTAATGTGACTCTCCACAATAGATGTTATATAGGAGTTGGGCTACGGTGTTAGATGCTTATTTGTTTTTCATATGTAATAGTTTTGGCATTCGCCTCCCGAATTATCGAACACGGTTCGATTTCCGATCATGATATACAATTATAAGCACCGTTCGTTACAACTGTAATACTGTAGTATCTACTGTATATAGGTCTATGCTGTAAAAGTATCTATAAACACGCCGACTATAATGAGTGGTAGCCGAGTGTTATAGTGCATGTGGTTAGTAGTCTCATCCCAAAATGGTAAATCTATTATCATGACGTTATAGAGCTGACTTTCTAGTTTGGAATGTTTGTCTTGGGCAGAATTTCCTGCCGAAGCTGAAGTGACAGAAGTTAGGTGAAGTCCAGTGGTGAGCTTAATTGGGCCGCTGATGAAGAAACTTCCTCCATTCCAGGAGAAGCATTACAAGGAGATGGTGGAGTTCATGTTCAAGATATTTGATTATTAACGAAAATAACTTAGGTTTTAATGGAAGCCTAGTAAAACCTTATTTACAAAATTGGCTTATATAGTACGGTATGGTCTTAGCCATATACAGTAGAATTCCTCTTATTTTAATTGAATTTTAGTAGTTCGTTTTATGATTATTTATACACATATCATCAACAGTTACTAGTCCACTGCAGAACAAAGGCCCCAGACGTCCTTCCATTGGCGTCTGTTTATAGTCTTTCTGTGTCATTACACACCTACAAACTTTCTTAGTTCGTCTACTCTTCCTTCCCCTTATTATTCTTTTACAATTCTAGGGACACACTATTATTCTTTATGTCCATCTATTGTCTGCCATTCGCATTATACTGTATATCCTGCCCGTGTCCATTTGTTTCTATTACATGTTGGTAGAATAGCCTATACTTTAGTTTTCTCTCGTATCCATGTTGATTCTTTTCTTTCTCTTAGTGTTATTCCCATCATTATTCTTTCCTTAGCTCTTTTGAGTTGTAACTAGTTTATTTTTAAGGCTTTGCTAAGGCTCCAAGCTTCTGATGCATAAGTTAATACTGGTAGGCCCATGTAATTAAATATTTTTCTTGCTTTTAGAAAGTGGCATTTTACGTTTCATAATCTCATTATATATCACTTTCTGAGTGGGGATACCAAGGGTCTGTGTATCACCATGATCAGAAAAGCTGCACCAGTCAGGGTCACCCATACTAAGTTGGTTTGCTGTGAGCTATCTGACGAAAATCTCTCTCCATCACCAACCCACAATGTCCAACATGGTGATGAAACTGGCCAAACCCCAGACATGAATAAAGATGTCTTAGTCCTTTGTCTTGCAGTGACTAGAAACGGTTGCATTTGTTTATATATATATATATTGTAAATAGCAATTCGATATCACATTTCTCTTTTCTCCTTGTATATTCCGAACACATCTGAACTATTAGTTGTTTACCTAAGGAAAATTTTAATTTAGGAACAATACTTTTTTCCACTTGTTTATTTTATCAAAGTGTGAATCCGAAATGTATAAGGGTATAAGGGGAATATTATGGCCTCTGGACATGTACAGTTGCCTTCATTAATTCCGATACACTTACGTCTCTCCTTAGCTTTTCGTGAAGTGTAACGGAATTAATGAAGCCAACTGTACCTCAACGGTATTAGTCGTAGTAGTAATAAGGAGTCAAAACTATTGCCAGTAGTTTACAAGAATTGAAGAGCCGATAAGAGTTTCAAGTAGTCATTAAAGCATGTTATGATGGTTGTTATCAAGAAAAAGATAATGTATAACTGCGGAAAGTGCAAGGTGTGTGTGTGTGTGTGTTTGTTTTGAAGCATGTCAGTTGCTATGCGTCTTTTCTGTATCTAAGTGGCAGAGTTATTTGAAAACTGCCCTTAAATCATAGCAATAAAAAGGGAAGAGGAACGAGCGAAGGTGTCATCGACATCCCGGGAAAAGGAGTGATTTATAATTCAGGCCTCGGTTGTTTTCTCCTTATCGGCAGTAGTACCCCACCTATAACTTCTAAAGAGGGAGGCCCCCCCCTCTCCCCCCAACTTCAATCGAATCTAGATTTTGTTTGAAATCTAAGAAGAAATATATAAATATTTTTTCAAGCATCTGGATGGATGTATATTATGGATTTTTGGATTATTATTTATTATTGTAAATATTATTATCGTCGCTGAAATTGACTGACTTTATTTTTTCTTCTTATTATTATTTTAATCTCACCAAGAGTTAGTTCCCTCGACATTTTTTCCCCCTTGAGCGTTGTTTATTAGGCCTAAACAGATTTCCCCAAAACTTGAGTCCTTATCATCTTTGATCTTGTGTTTTTGCCCAAGGGTATTTTATGTTTAAATAATCTTTTTTTTTCTGGTGGGCCACAGCAGCCAGTAGCATCTAGCCTTTAGGCTCTTAATGTAATAGGCCTAACGTGAATGTAGCAATATTGTATGTTTATATAAAGGCTTATGGATGCCGAGGTTGAGTGGTATAGTTCTGTACTGAAGTTTGCCATGTCCGTGATTTGCTTCCAAACATCACATCAATTATTCCATTTAGATATAGTAAGTTTAAATATCATTTAATGTGTTTTCCTAAGAATTTTTATTATTTGATAGATCTAATGTGCATGTAGATCTAGACATTCTTTGGTAGGGTGTGAGATTTGCTATAGGTACATTCATCAGATTTATGGAAATGCAACAGCCAAAGCATCCGATCTTCGCCCGATTTTCTCTGAAATTCTTTGAGACTACACAATTAATATGAAATAGAGTGAAGAATTTCTCTTATTCCACATGAGCTTCGAGTTGAGTGAAATGCGTATGGGTCTTGGTAAATTATATTTGACCACACTTTAAGAAGTTAATTTTTGTATCGTTTATGCAAACACACACACACACACACACACACACACACACACACATATATATATATATATATATATATATATATATATATATATATATATATATATATACACACGTAAAAAATCACAGGAAAACGTGATGCTCAGATGCAGAAGAACCACAGGGAAAAATGAAAATACGAAATATAAGATTAAGTCCTGACTACTGTATACTTCACGAAACTAGTCAGGACTTAATCTTATTTTTCGTATTTTCATTTTTCCCTGCTGTTCTTCTGCACACACACACACACACACACACACACACACACACACACACACTATATATATATATATATATATATATATATATATATATATATATATATATATATATATATATATATATATATATATATATATATATAACTTGTCGATTAATGCAAGCTCATCCAGACTTTCCTGAGTAGTTTCAAGACTGTTTGAGTTGGTGAACTTTGAAGAAGAAAAAATCCCAATAAGCTCCCAAACCCCGAGAGATAATGGTTTCATTATTTTCTCGCTCTGCTAATGTCACCCCCCACTTCCTTACTTCCTACCTAGGAAGATTCCTCCATCCTACCTACCTCGTTCCCCCTCACCCCTGTCCTTTCCCCTCCCTGCATTCCCCCTCACAGTCTTTTTTTCCTCTCTTAATTTTGGATATTGGGACTATACAGCCAGTGAAGCTTAGTGCCGCCTTCCATACTACTACTCACCTACTTCTCGGAGATTAGGACTAAGCCTTTCTTTTCCCTAGATGGCGTTTTTCCTTTGTGTGTCTGTTTGTACGCATGCAGACCTTTTTCTTGTTTTCTGAAATGTATTTTGTGTTTATGAGAATCGAGGAGCAAGAGACGGTGGAGTGATCATTGTATAGTCCAATAACATTTGAGTTTTTGTTGCATATTTGATAACTCGGCATTTTTTTTATTAGGTTGTGGTAATTACCTATAATGAATTGAAGGGATTTTATGGTTTATTATCTGAAATTACAATGAGTTTTTTAGTTATTTTAATTTCCCATATTGGACTGAAGGAACTTAATGGTTCTCTAGTCTTATGTAGTGTCATAATCACTGTACTCTCCACTGTCTTGAGTTCTTTGGACACTGTCCTACGTTTCCTTATTTCGTTTCCTCACTGAGCTATTTTCCCTGTTAGGGCAACTGGGCTTATAGCATCCTGATATTCCAACTAGTAATAATAATTGGTTTATTAGTTATGGTAATTGTTATGAAATGGCAAAAACCTTCTCTAGATAAATGGTAATTTCATTCCCACCCATTAACTTTTTAAATATTTCGCTCGAAAGATTTTTGCAGTAGACTTTGTCCTTAAAATAATGAGTGGCTATTATTTGATATTTCAATTACTTTCCAAATCTATTGAGTGCTTATCCGGTATTGCAAGAATTATTACCAATTACAGATTTAAGAGTAGGCCTATATAGAAAAAATATTCTTATTTTTACTAACTTTATATTAAAAATCGTAAAGCATATCTAGTTAAATGCCTCTAGGTTTTCATTTTGCATTGTAATATCTGTGTGAAATTTAAAATGTTTCTTTGACAATTTCCTTTTTTGTTGGGGGGGGGGGGTCACGGACCCTATGTCTATGCACGATTCACACCAACTCATCCTGATCACACCGCAGATACGTGTGCTGGGCATCGGCGGCCACACCTCCTAGCTGCTATTTCTAGCCACAGCCCACACACTTTTCCCCCACCTTCCTTCAACCTTGCTTTCGGGCAACTTGCGAGAGGTCCTTCTTGCAGGATCCTGCTACACCGAGAGGGAAGTGTATGGGGATCCCCTTCTGCCTCCTGGTGGTACTGCCGTCCTATCTTGGCTGCTTGCTTGACTTCAGGGTGTTTTCATGGTTGAGCTTGAAGGCAGTCATGCGTGAACATTCTCTCTCTCTCTCTCTCTCTCTCTCTCTCTCTCTCTCTCTCTCTCTCTCTCTCTCTTTACACACACACACTCACACACCTTCGTTTGTAAATAAATGATTAAAAACAAATAAAATAAGGAAGTGACTATGTTTGTTGAAGCCTAGGCCTAATTATTTATATTTTAATGCACGTATCCCTCTGCAAAAAAAAAAAAAATTAAAATAAAAAAAAGAGTGAAGAAAGTTGAAGATTTAAATCTGGGTAGCCTAGCTAATATATTAAAATATATGATTAAAAACCAATATGAATTATGATTATTAGTTAGCAATGAAATATTGCGTTAAGGTTCTTGTGACCAGATGTCTTTATCTTATATATTCAAGTTGTATCCGACAGTTTCTCCTGTAGTGCTTTGTAAGGGCCATTATTGTGAAGTTTATTTTACTCAATGCATCGAGAATTCAGAGTAAGAAAGATTAAACCAATTGATATTTTTTTTTTTTTTTTGACTGACTGACTGACTGACTGACTGGCGGACTGACAAACTAATGTATAGCATTAATTGTGCTTGCGTGCACTGGAATATGAGATGTTTGGAATTACGCCAAGCTTTAGGAGAATTCTCCAATTGGATCAATATTTCGAGGAGTTCCACACCCAAAAGCAAAGCATACAGTAAACTTTGAAAGCCCGGGGAAAATATAGATATGAGTTAGTAAGATTTTGCGTCGAGAATTCAACTTTTAAAAGTATGTAAAAACATTAAATATTGTAGAACCGAACAAATCATGTAAGAGATGCTTGATCTTTTAACACAAGTATTGAATATCTTAAAATATTTTATTTTCCCTTGTTATTTTTCCTCTCTGGGCTATTTTACCAGTTGGAGCCCCTGGGCTTGTAGCATCCTGCTTTTCCAACTAGTTTTGTAACTTAACAATTAATAGTAATCGCTTAAATTTTAATATTGAAAATCAGTCAATCAAAAGTTGAAATTAATAAAGAAACCATTTAATAACGTTAAAACTTTGAAAATTAGGATTGTATCCAGTTTTCAGTTAATTTCTTAATTTTTTGCCGGGTAATGCTCTTTAAGTATGGTAGACCTATAAAATGAAGTGTTGCTTTAAAGGAAAAAAAAATTAAGCCTGAACTTCAAAAGAGACTTTGGCCACAGTAGGACAACAGCTAGCTTAGAGAAGTAGCTTAATCATGTTGTGTTGGGAAGGATTAAGATTTTAATTGTGAAATCCTTAACGTCGAAGAGGAAAATTTCTACCCCATATTCTTTATTGTATTAAAGACACTTTGACATAATTGTAGTGGCTTACCTTTGCATTTTTTTTTTGTGCAGAGATCTTAATCTCACTAATATATATATATATATATATATATATATATATATATATATATATATATATATATATATATATATATATATATATCTGTGTGTGTAGACTAGTGTATGCTACCCGTCAAAAATGACGGCGAGATATTCAGTTAGATTTGCACACACAAACGCACACCCTCTTACCAGGGTACGATTACTCTCTCTCCCGTCTAACTTCGGGGCGGTAGAGCTCAGCTTGACCGTAGTGAAATATATATCTACACACACACACACACACACACACACACATATATATATATATATATATATATATATATATATATATATATATATATATATATATATATACTGTATATATATGAGAGAGAGAGAGAGAGAGAGAGAGAGAGAGAGAGAGAGAGAGAGAGATTATCAATTGTATTCACGTGGATTCCACGAGATTACAAGACCAACTCTACTCACTTCCGACGAAGAAGTCGTCCCTTTAGGACCTACTGAAAAGCAGCACCATTGCGACGTGTGGTTATGAACGATATTATTATTATTATTACTTGCAAAGCTACAACCCTAGTTGGAAAAGCAAGATGCTAAAAGCCCAAGGGTTCCAACAGTGAAAAATAGCCCAGTGAGGAAAATAAACAAGGAAATATATAAACGATATAAGAAGTAATGAAGAATTAAAATGGAATATTTTTAAAAACATTAGCATTAAAACAGATAGGTTATGCAGTGATTCTCTCTCTCTCTCTCTCTCTCTCTCTCTCTCTCTCTCTCTCTCTCTCTCCAGGCCTAGTCATCCATCCCCTTGCTTCCCTTTTGTCAATGAATAATCCATCTCCCTTTCCAACGTCATGATTTATTCCCTTTGTTATGGAGACGACACACTCTTCTTTCATGTAGGCGCAATGTCATTTCTCTTTTTTTTTTTTCTTTTTTTTTTCTTGTTCAGTTTCACTCAGGTGTTCAGCCACGTGCATCATTAATTAATTTTTTTTTTTTCTGTTTGTGTAGTTATTTACTTCAGGAGTCATTGACATCAGTCGTGGGATTGTGGTAATTTTTGATAAGCCTTCATTAGCCCGACGAAATATTTTCACATGGAGAAGATGGTACGTTTAGCATTTAAACCAATCTTCATTCTTGATAACACCTGTCGTAGTTTGTTTGTTTGTTTGTTTTTTTTTTTTCTACGCACGGTCTTGACTTTTTTTTATCGTCATTAAATGTGAAACGCAAACAATTTCGCGTCGTTGACACTACGATACGCCCTTGTGGAAAAGGAGGATGCGTTATCAAGATAAACTCTACTAATTAGATTTTAATCATTTCCGTTTCCTGTGAAAATTGTCCTCAACAGCGTATTGCGGGGATTTTTTTTTTTCCAGTGTTGTGAACTTCACATGGAAATGAACGATTTTCAAATGCTACCTGTCGCGACTCTTCAGCGCACAAAGAAAATAATTTAAACTATTTCTTAATATCTGAAGTCTATGAGATATTGGATTTCCGGGCACGGCAGAAGGGAAGAAATCTGTTTATATAAACTGGCAATCATCTAGTTTTCATATAATTGTCAGTCTTGTTTACTAAAATTCTTTTAACTTTCGTTGTATTTCCGGTTATTTAATTTCTACAATCCCATACACAAAGCTTCGAATATTATTATTGTTATTACTAGCCAAGCTACAACCCTAGTTGGAAAAGCAAGATGCTATAAGCCGAAGTGCTCCAATAGGGAAAAATAGCCCAGTGAGGAAATGAAATAAGGAAATAAATAAACCTTATAAGAATTAATGAAAAATTAAGAGAAAATATTCTAAAACCATTAACATTAAAACAGATATTTGATACATAAACAATAAAAGAACTTGCGTAAGCCTGTTTAACAAAAAACATTTGCAGCTTCCAATCCTCCTTAAAATGGCAACAGATTAAATTAGGAAATATCTTAAGTGATTTGCCAAGGCCACTAACGACGGCAGCATGTTTTAAGAAAATGTTAAACCAGTAAAAGCCGTGAAGTGGAAATGGGAGTTGTGCAAAAGTCGAGACCGAAACGGAAGGAACTGCGCAGGAGGATGACTTGAATAAGTTCCCATGAAGGATGGTAGGAGGTTTACCCCCTCCCCAGCGTGGTATAAGGATCAGGGGTGTCCTTTGTTATTATGTCTGCATGCAGATGGAACACATGATAAAGATCAGAATCCTTACTGACGCCACGTGTTTGGAACATCTGTTTAATTTACCTAAGATGAAATGTATAGGTCGTGTTTTCAATTACATTACCAGTCTGCTATTTATTAAGATGTGTTTTTAATCCTTTGTAGGTGTTGCGATCTTAGATTCGTTAAAAGTTATTTCAGTTTCTAAACTAAAAGGATTCGACAACTGCAATTGAAATATAGGAAATTAATATAAAGGAAACAGAAAGAGAATACTTTTATCACAAACTCATTTGCAAACTAAATGTATTATGCTCAAATGATTATTATTATTATTATTATTATTATTATTATTATTATTATTATTTATTCTTATTATTATTATTATCATTATTATCATTATTATTATTACTAGCCAAGCTACAACCGTAGTCGAAAAAGCAAGATGCTATAAGCCCAAGGGCTCGAACAGGGAAAATAGCCCGGTGAGGAAAGGAAATAAGGAAATAAAATTAATTCAAGATTTTGATAAACAGGAGAGGCGGGCTGGACAGTAGGACAATATAATACTTAATTGGAGGGTTGGTGGAATACTTTCGGTTGCTGAAAAGTTGCTGACACGTAATTTTAGGCTTGAGATCATTACAGAAGGGATAACTGCTTCTCTTCGTCACTAATGTGACAAACTCTTGGAAATAGGTGTTTGATGTCGGAAGTAAAGGGGTTATGAGGAGACTAATGCTTTTAATGCTTCCTATCTGGTTCCTCTCTGTTTATATAACTGTGTGGGTGGAACTAGTCGACATTGCCATTTAAGTAGTCTTTTGATATCATGCAACCTAATTGGTTTCATTTTAAAGTGCCCACTTCGATTATGCTATAGAAGCTTCTTGGAAACTCTGATCTCTGCTACTTTTTAATGCATCCTATTTCATTCTTCTCTTTTTATATGTGTGGGCGGATCTAATCAACATTGCCATATAAGTAGTCTTTTGATATCATGCAACTTGATTGGTTTCTTATTAAAGTGCCCACTTCGATCATGCCACAGAAGCCTTTTGGAAACTGTCTGATCTCTTCTGCTACTAGTAATGCATCCTATTTCATTCTCCTCTTTTAATATGTGTGGGCTGAACTAATCAACATTGCCTTGCAAGGAGTCTTTTATTATTATGCAACCTAATTGATTTCTTTTCAAAGTGCCCACTTCGATCATACCATAGAATTTTCCAGAGCAAATCGTCTGATACAATATAGACGCGATGTGGCGCCAATATTGAAAACAGCCGGTCGAATGATGCTTCCAGAAAGAAAAGGATTTTCCTGGAAGGTCGGTTTGCTGCCAACAGCAATAGAAGTGATGCAATCTTTAACTTGACATTATATATATATATATATATATATATATATATATATATATATATATATATATATATATATATATTGAGTGGGTGTCTGTGTCTTTATTAGTGAATAATGGGAGCAATTGCAAAATGTGAATATTTGAATATAGAAAGCAGAAAAGTAGGACTGAAAATAAAAATGAGTAAAACTAAGATTGTTCATGGAAAAGAGATATACGGTATATTCGTTTACTATTTAACCCTGATAATAGGATACAATGGATCTTGAACATCCCACTTATGTAAGAAAATTATCTAATATACAGTATATTATTAGGTCATGCTGTTGATTTCGAAATCTTAACTGACATAAACAGTTGGATTTTAAAGGGAGGAACGAAAACTCTGGGGGTCAAAGTGTACTAAAAATGTCCAATGGAACAAAAGGCATTTAGATAATCTTTCATAATTCCATTTGATTGGATTTTGATGTATTACCCTACTTTAATGAGAAAAGATAATCTAAAAAATTGCGAGTAATGAGAAATTCTATTTATCCAATTGAGGAAGTGATATAAAAAAATGTTATATAAGATAAGAAAGAACCTTTGAGACCTGTGTAAACAAGGCCTCTTTATGGGTGAATATGCGTGAAAAAATAAATGTTTATCAACAGTGCTGGAACTTAAGAGTAGAGGAAAAAAATACGTTTGAGACCGTGTGCAAATAAGGCTACCTTTTCGTATGCGGGTGAATGTGTGTGAATGAGCAATCTGAGAAGTGGCGTCCGATTACCCCTTGGAGTGTGCGGGTAAGCGGATAGGGAGGTGCTACTCCATCATAACCGGATACGTCACCTGGTAGACTAGTTATGGATAAAAGGATTATAGGATATGTTACCTGGAGCGCCCCCCGGAATCCCCCTCTCCTCCCCTCCCCACCCGGTGGGGTTGAGAGAGAGAGAGAGAGAGAGAGAGAGAGAGAATTGCATGAATGTAATTTGAGCACAGTTTAGAATGTGATTTGCCATATGGGTGCAAGCAAGATGTTGACATTTTGTTGTGCGAATTTTCTATGATTACGGGCACAACCACCTGTGCGTGCTTTCTCTCTCTCTCTCTCTCTCTCTCTCTCTCTCTCTGTCAATTACCCATTAATCCAATGAAACAGACGAGTATAAACACAGGTGGCCGTGCAATTATTTTTTTTTTTGTCACCCTTTCGGGGACACACCCTTATCCTTTTAGGCTTAGGCAGTATCGCGTAGAGCAAACACACAGTGGACGAGGAACCCGATCTATGGCAAAGTCGTCCGTTTGGCCAGGAACTGGAGAAGGTCACGCCACTGTATCTTTATGCAGTCTTGTCACGGTACGCCACACAGCTGTTAAAGCAAACTGCTGTTGCCGAAGCGAGCCAGCAAACGTACCCAACTTTAGCGTGCATTCGATGGGGTCGTTTCCTGTACCACTGAATTTTGGTGTATTCGATGGGGTCGTTTCCTGTACCACTGAATTTTGGTGTATTCGATGGGGTCGTTTCCTGTACCACTGAATTTTGGTGTATTCAATGGGGTCGTTTCCTGTACCACTGAATTTTGGTGTATTCAATGGGGTCGTTTCCTGTACCACTGAATTTTGGTGTATTTAATGGGGTCGTTTCCTGTACCACTGAATTTTGGTGTATTCAATGGGGTCGTTTCCTGTACCACTGAATTTTGGTGTATTCAATGGGGTCGTTTCCTGTACCACTGAATTTTGGTGTATTCGATGGGGTCGTTTCCTGTACCACTGAATTTTGGCGTATTCAATGGGGTCGTTTCCTGTACCACTGAATTTTGGTGTATTCGAGGGGGTCGTTTCCTGTACCACTGAATTTTGGTGTATTCGAGGGGGTCGTTTCCTGTACCCCAGAATTTGGGTGTATTCGATGGGGTCGTTTCCTGTACCCCAGAATTTGGGTGTATTCGATGGGGTCGTTTTCCTGTACCACTGAATTTGGGTGTATTCGATGGGGTCGTTTCCGGTACCACTGAATTTGGGTGTATTCGATGGGGTCGTTTCCTGTACCACTGAATTTGGGTGTATTCGATGGGGTCGTTTCCTGTACCACTGAATTTGGGTGTATTCGATGGGGTCGTTTCCTGTACCACTGAATTTTGGTGTATTCGAGGCGGTCGTTTCCTGTACCACAGAATTTTGGTGTATTCGATGGGGTCGTTTCCTGTACCACTGAATTTTGGTGTATTCGATGGGGTCGTTTCCTGTACCACTGAATTTGGTGTATTCGATGGGGTCGTTTCCTGTACCACTGAATTTGGGTGTTGGTTGAATTGAATTATTTCGGTTTCTTTGTTGTAGTTTGGTTTTAAAGTGAACACATACTTAAGGATTATTTTTTTTTATGCGATTACAGTTTTCCTTATGTATTATTTGTAAGTCGTGACTGCCTTAATTAAGTTATAGGACATGGTTATTGACCTTACATCCTTAGATTTTGAGATCTCTATTTATAACAACACAAATAATAATGATAACAATAATAATAATAAAGCGAGTGCTAACGTATAACCATTTAGTTATTATGTATACGCACCTATACGCAGAATGCGTGAAAAAATAATCATGAAAAAAGTCAGCGGAATATCTGGCCAGTAAAAATCCCAACATGCGTACACAGCATACGCACATTTGTACATACCTGCAGAGCGCATGAACGCACATACGCAAGCATGTAATGACCACGTTAAGCCACAACAAGCAAGCCATATAGATCCCTTATAATGAGTCCCAGTTCTTGTCGACCGGTCCGAGTATTTACTCTACGCTGAAGTGGTGGCTGCTACGCCCGTTCTATCGATTCCCTTCCGTAATGTTATTCCCCAGAGGGATCTGTGCTTTGTCCTCGGAAGGCCTAATGAGATTTACCTGTTCCTTGCTTGTGTTGGCAGCTCCGAAGAGGGGGCCCATTGAATGGCCAAGGGGAAATGCTATATAATATTAATTTAAGAATCTCTTCTTTGTTTTTCCCCTTCCCCTTTATTTTTCATTGGCTGTTCAGTTTTCAGCCAATCAGTGGACCTGTTCCTAGTCCCCCTGCGTTGGCAGATTTAAAGAGGGGAATAGCTTTGTGATATCAGTTTATGAATCTTTTTCTCTTCCCCTATCACTTTTTTTATTCCATTTTATTTTGAATTTGTTGCTCAGTTTCAGTCTTTTATTTGAACAATTTTGTGGCCATAAAGGCAGTTTTGGAGAAGGAAAAAAAAAACATGTGATATCAACCCATGAATATCTTTGGAATTTTTATCCCTTTCTGCTCTTTTTTTTTTTTTTTCAGTTTTCTAGGTTTAATGATGAGAATTGTCAGATATTTTTTTCATCAATATATTCACCAATCATCAACGTTAGTAGTCAATGTTGCTTAAAAAGTTATATATTAGATTGAAGACAACCTATTAAAATGGTGATGGTGATAGTAATAGTAATGATAAACGCAATAAAAGAGGAATATTCACGTTCCAAATTATAATTGCGAGTTTATTATTATTATTATTATTATTATTATTATTATTATTATTATTATTATTATTATTATTATTGTTGTTATTATTATTATTTTTATTTTTATTATTATTATCATTATCATTGTTATTACTATTATTGCTACTACTACTAATAGCTATGCTACATCCTTAGTTGGAAAAGTAAGATGCTCTAAGCCAAAGGGCTCCAACATTGAAAAATAACCAGTGTTGAAAGGAAATAAGGAAACAAAATAAATTATATGAAAAGTAATAAACAATTAAGATAGAATATTTTAAAGAAAAGTAACACAATTAAAACAGATCTTTCATATATAATCTATAAATAAAATCTTATGTCAACCTGTTCAACATAAAAACATTTGGTTCAATTTGGAACTTTTGAAGTTCTACCGATTCAACTACCCAATTAGGAACATCATTCCACAGCTTGGTCATAGCTGGAATAAAACTTCCAATATACTGTGTAATATTGAGCCTCATGATGGAGAAGGCATGACTATTAGAATTAACTGTATGCCTAGTATTACGAACAAGGCGGCACTGTCCGGAAGATCTGAATGTAAAGGATGGTCAGAATTAGAGAAATCTTATGCAATATGCATAACGAACTAATTGAACGACGGTGCCAGAGATTAAGATCTAGATCAGGAATAAGAAATTCTTGTCCAACAAATTAGGATGAGAATCAACAGCTGAAGACCAGACAGGAGAACAATGCTCGAAAAAGGTAGAGTGAAACTTAAAACACGTCTTCAAAATAGATTGATCACCAAATATCTTATAAGAGGCTCATTCAATGAAATTTATGCATCTAATGTTTATTTGTTATTTGTATATTTTTACATCTGTATGTATTGAAACTGTAAAATTGTGTATACAAGATAATACATACATAAGCTTCACTGCCTTCTCCGATAGGATCTATTCTGTTAACGATATAAAACCAATAATAATAACAATCAACTTGGTGTTAATAACGGAGATGAAATGTCTCACCATGAAGGTCATTCCACCATACGATCCAGGCGTCGATCCATGAAGAAAAAAAAGTGTTCTGTTTAGATGGATTAAGATAATGATAGCTATGAGAAGCACTAGTCTATTCGTAATTAATTTCATATTCTACTATATTCATTCGGCAGCATATATTTCCCCTCATTGGGCTGTTTACCTGCAATTAGCTGATGGGATAATTGATATCATAATGACGGACAATTTTCTTGGTAATTTACTTTTCCGCACACGATGTGTTATTTTTCTCTTTAAAGCTACATATGCTTCGTGCATTACATAACTGATCTAAGATGAGTGGAGTTTTTGCATGATACTATCCTAATTGAATTTGTTCTTGATCATTTTTTGTTCGTAATATTTTTAGGACAATGCCCTAGTGACTGACCATATTATTATTATTATTGTTATTATTATTATTATTATTACAATCCAAGCTACAACCCTAGTTGGAAAAGCAAGATGCTATAAGCCCAGGGGCTCCAACAGGGAAAAATAGCCCAGTGAGGAAAGGAAATAAACAAATGAAGAGAACAAATTAACAATAAATCATTCTAAAATAAGTAACAACGTCAAAACAGACATGTCATATATAAACTATTAACAAGCGCCCAAGCCCCCTCTCCACACAAGCTAGGACCAAGGAGGGCCAGGCAATGGCTACTGATGACTCAGCATATAGACCTATAGGCTCCCCGAACCACCCATCCTTTCGCTCACAAGGATGGTAAGGTTGCAGAGACCAATGAAAGTAACGAGTTTGAGCGGGACTTGAACTCCTGTCTGGCGTTCACCAGTCAGGAACGTTACCGCATTGGCCACCACAACCCTAATTATATTTTTCGGTTCTTGCTAATGTTTTTTTAAATGAATATATAACACATTACTAATTTCCTCCTTGGCTTTCCTCCACCACAGTTGACCAACTGCTAAAGTGTATTTCATTTCGTAGGTTAACAAAAATACTGTATTGTTTTTCCTTGAAATAGGGCCTAGACTCTTCACACACACACACACACACACACACACACACACACACACACCCTGGGATTGATCTTGGGTTCCTCAGTGTTGGGACAAGATTAGTGTCCGTTGAAATAAAAAATCTGTTTCACAAACACACACACTCTAATTTATATATATATATATATATATATATATATATATATATATATATATATATATATATATATATATATATATATAATATATATATATATATATATATATATATATATATATATATATATATATATATATATATATATATTATATATATACATACATATATATATATATATATATATATATATATATATATATATATATATATATAAAATACTGTATATATATATATATATATATGTGTGTGTGTGTGTGTATTTATGTATGTATGTATTTGTGTATACACGTTCATATGTTCATTTATACCTTTTTTGATAAGTAAATATTTAGAACTACTTTGTCCTCAGCCGAGAAGACATCAGATAATAAATAATAAACGCTCATTGGCACGTTAAGAATATTTTACAAAAATTCCCATCTTGTAGCAGCGAAAAAGAAGAGAGAAAAAGAGTAAAGAAAGTCTTAACCCTAATTTAAGAATACTCTGGGGTTCTCCATACTTTAACTTTTGAGGATATGAAAGTTACCTCCGGGCTCTTGATTCTTGAATACTACGTATAGAGTTGACCTCTTGGAAAGTGTTCCCAGTTTCCGAGTCCCTCGCTGTATATGAAGACTGGTTGCTTAGACTCAGTTGTGAAGATTTTCCATGCAAAAAAAGAAAAAAAATGTTTGAGAGTTTTTGAGGCCTCAGCCCGGACAGTACTACATTAGATACCTCTTTCTGGTTACGGCTAATTTTTCTTTTGCCTATACATAAACCGAATAGTCTGGCCTATTCTTTCCATATTCTCCTTTGTCCTCATACACCTTGCAACACAGATTACCAAACAATTCTTCTTGGCTCAAGGGGGTAACTACTGCAATATAATTATTCAGTGGCTACTTTCCCCTTGCTAAGTGTAGAAGAGACTCTTTAGCTATGGTAAGCTGCTCTTCTAGAAGGACACTCCAACCATTGTTCTCTAGTCCTGGGTAGTGCCATAGCCTCTGTACCATGGTCTTCCACTGTCTTGGTTTAGAGTTCTTTTGCCTGAGGGTACACTCGAACACACTACGATATCTGATTTCTCTTCCTCTTGATTTTTGAAGTTTTTATTGTTCATATATAAAAGATCTAATTTGATGTCTCAGGCTTAAAATATTTCATTTTGATTGTTCATTACTTCTGTTGTAGTTTATTTATTTCATTGTTTCCTTTCCCTGTTGAAGCCCTTGGGCTTATAGCATCCGTATTTTCCAAATAGAGTTGTAGCTTAGGTTATAATAATAATAATAAAGATAATAATAATAATAATAATAATAATAATAATAATAATAATAATAATTTTATTGATTTACTGGGTAGCACCGTCTTATTATTTTCTCATTCCTTTTTCTTGCGCGTTGCTTATTATTACGTTTATGACGATTCATTCTACTGTCACTATTTTCTTTTTGAAGGTTTTCATCTCTCTCTCTCTCTCTCTCTCTCTCTCTCTCTCTCTCTCTCTCTCTCTCTCTCTCTCTCTCTCTCTCTCCTTCCTAGAGGTCTCTTGGTGAAGGTCAAGATCACTTGCATGCAAAGCCATGCAGCTGGAAAGAAAGGAAGAGGCCTTTGTGTTGTTTTTGCATCTTATTTTTGCTTTTTTATACTTTTTTTTCAGAATTGTCGTTTTCCATCACCTTTATGATAATGATAATGTTTATTGTATGCTTTTTACATATGTTTTGAATTTTGTGGTTTGTTCATCTTGTCATTTGTACCAGAATATTTATGGTTAAAATTGTTGTTAATTTAATAATAGTTTCAACAATAACATCAGCAATGATATTTATTGTAATTACATTAGAAATATTAATAATTATGTCCAGAATCTTACCCTTTTCTCTGCGCGAATATTAACAATGATAGCTATGATATGCAAATATATTATCCAACTTCTTTCATGTATGATAATACCATAGAGCCATCAACCTTTTCCTGATTATAATAATCAAATGATTAAACTAGGCAAGATTAATTTCCTAAAGGACCTTTACAACCTTTTTGGGCCAAGATAAAGATATAATATCTAAGATCCGGGCTAACTTTCACCCGAAGCTGACTGGTAGCGGGCCAGACTTTGAAGTATGCACTCCGGTGGGGGGGTGGGGGGGGGGGATCCACTAGGAAAGGGACGGAGATGGCCATTGGATAAATGTTTGATTTGTAGTAGGGTTTCCGCAGTTCCCCACATGTCAATTGTTTAATTGATAACCCCCTTTACTAGATTATATGTCACCCTTTACGATTGCAGCAGTGTTACACAGGCGGTTTGCCCTCGTGTATTGACTGCTGTAGTCTTTGGGGGTGAGGGGGGATAGTTTTTTATCTCTCTCTCTCTCTCTCTCTCTCTCTCTCTCTCTCTCTCTCTCTCTCTCTCTCTCTCTCTCTCTCTCTCTTTATTTTTGTAGCTGACACACTGATGATTCAATGCTGTAATTTTTCTTTTTATGTTGATGTACTGTATGTAATTGCCAGTACGTAACTTTGTTTGACGTCTTTGGGCGTAATAAATTTATTAAATAAATAATCTCTCTCTCTCTCTCCTCTCTCTCTCTCTCTCTCTCTCTCTCTCTCTCTCTCTCTCTCTCTCTCCTCTCTCTCTCTCTCTCTCTTTATTTTTGTAGCTGACACACTGATGATTCAATGCTGTAATTTTTCTTTTTATGTTGATGTACTGTATGTAATTGCCAGTACGTAACTTTGTTTGACGTCTTTGGGCGTAATAAATTTATTAAATAAATAATCTCTCTCTCTCTCTCTCTCTCTCTCTCTCTCTCTCTCTCTCTCTCTCTCTCTCTCTCTCTCTCTCTCTCTCTCTCTTTATTTTTGTAGCTGACACACTGATGATTCAATGCTGTAATTTTTCTTTTTATGTTGATGTACTGTATGTAATTGCCAGTACGTAACTTTGTTTGACGTCTTTGGGCGTAATAAATTTATTAAATAAATAATCTCTCTCTCTCTCTCTCTCTCTCTCTCTCTCTCTCCTCTCTCTCTCTCTCTCTCTCTCTCTCTCTCTCTCTCTCTCAATAGATTTTATTTTTATTGGTCTGCTGTCAGGTAGTGGGGTTTTTGCGTAGTATTTGCCCCAGGTTATTTTATTTTATATTCGTTTCAAGTCTTGTTATATTTATTCCGACACATTTTTCAAGTTCCACTTTATATAATAGGTTTTGATTTTATTGTACTGTTTTACCATCCTATCCATCCTTTATTTCATTTGTATATATTAAGATAATTTTTATATATCTTCCATATTATTGTATGCATGTGCGTTAACTTTTCCGTTTTTTTTTCGGTTTTTTAACCTTTTTTTTCTTTCTTTTTTTTTTAGAGTAAGAAAAATCAGAGATATTAATATATTTTGTTCTTTTATTTTCAGGTGAGTGTAGAGTCCAAGATGCCAGATGGAGACTTTCTCTCAAATTGCCTGTTATCACTTGAGTTTTACTAAGGCCTTCACTTTGTTAATGCATTTTTCCTCTTATCTGATTAAAAATACTTATGAAAAATTGTTGATAAAATCAGGAACTAAGTGACTGGAAGGATACGAAACCACGCACGTGTGTGTGTGTGTGTGTGTGTGTATGTATATATATATATATATATATATATATATATATATATACATATATATATATATATATATATATATATATATATATATATATATATATATATATATATATATATATATGTATATATATATATGTGTGTGTGTGTGTTTGTGTATATATATATATATATATATATATATATATATATATATATATATATGTATATATATTATATGATATATATATGTGTATATATATATATATATATATATATATATATATATATATATATATATGTATATATATATACATAAAATATTATATGAATTATTTGCTTTTAATTCGATTCTCGGTGATATAGGGTTGAAGCTAAATACATTCAGAACTACTTATCAAATATACTAGTATACGCGACCCATTTAAAATGACGTCTAAATATTTAGATATGCACACACAGATTCGATCGTTCCCACACTTTCCCCCTTTCCTAACTACAAAACGGCTACTTCCTTTTCCCCCTAACCGAGGGACGAGGAGAGACAGAGTAGTTATACGTGTGCCAGTGCCGCTCAGCGTAACGGGAAAGAAATATATATATATATATATATATATATATATATATATATATATATATATATATATATATATATATATATATATATATATAATTCATATATACTGCATAGTCAGACAATTGCTTTTTATTACATAGGAGATATTCTTGTAGAAGACGCATCCTGTATTATTAAAAGAAGTTTGGAATTCCATACAGCAGTCATAGACCAATTCGAGCGAAAAATCCAAATGATTAAAACCAATATTTTATGTTATATATCACGTTCGTATGAATACTTTCCTGTACACTGTTAAGAATTTGCATTAAAAAACGGTAAATGTCTGGCAACATTTATTTCAGAATTTTTACCGTTTTAAAAACGGATATATCGACGTAAACGAGTGATATTACGGTTATCAACCCGTAAAAAGATAATAACACAGTAAGGTAAAATTACGGTCGCGTGGAATTTAGTGAAATACGGTTGAGAACAGTATATTTTTACGGAGAATTTCCGATTAAAATTACGGTTTTTCTAAGTGTACGTTATATGTGTACGTTAGATTCCTGTTCCTACATCTTTGCAGAATTGTATGAAACGCCATTTTGCTCTTTCTGAATACAAGCACACGGAGGCTTCCTTCAATAGACTATTGTTATATTTTTATAACTACCATAAATTGTCTTTTTAAGTAAAGACTATTTAAAAGTCCCTCTCAAACAGATTGGGATGAAATTCCATCGGAAGGCTGATTTCGAAGGAAATTCATCTTCGATCCTGATTCCTCATTAAGTCTGTTTTAATGAAGTTTCCCTTATCAAGCCGACTTTTGGTAGGCAAGGAGGATTGCTGTGTAAAGCTTCGTTGTTTACTGGCATATTGTTATGGATGTGGGGATCCTCTCAGGATTATTCAGGGCTCACGTTTAGGATTTTGTGATTAGTATTTTAGGGGTGAGTTTAGTTTCATACAACACACACATATATATGTGTGTATATATATACATATATATATATTTATATATATACATATATAAAAATATATATATATATATATATATATATATATATATATATATATATATATAGTGTATGTATATGTTTGTATGAGTGTGACTGTATTTATATAATTATCTATACAGTATGTATATATACATACATACATGTAAGTGTGTTTGTGATATATATATATATATATATATATATATATATATATATATATATATATATATATATATATATATAGTGTATGTATATATGTTTGTATGAGTGTGACTGTATTTATATAAGTATCTATACAGTTTGTATACATACATGTAAGTGTGTTTGTGATATATATATATATATATATATATATATATATATATATATATATATATATATATATATTCATATAGTATGTGTATATTGTTTGTATGAGTGTGACTATGTATTTATATATGTATCTATACAGTATGTATACATACACACACACACACACACACACATATATATATATATATATATTATATATATATATATATATATATATATATATATATATATATATATATAGTTTGTGTATATGTTTGTATGAGTGTGACTGTATTTATGTATGTGTACATACTCACATACACACACACATACACACATACTGCACGTCACAATGTTAGAGAGAGAGGGGGTTGAGAGCAAAGCTGCGCTAATAACTCCAATTGTAATGTTATTAGTTCAATCCTATTAGGTCATCTAAACTCTGCTTTAGCAACTGGGGTGAAATCTTGTTTCGCTCCACACAGAATAAGCAAAAAAGGCGAATGCAAATATTACAAGAATAAATAAGTTTTAAAAACAGACGCCCTAATTAAGGCCGAGTTCATCGAGGTCATTTGCATGAAACATGATTTAAA
>NC_090735.1:127595522-127612948 GCF_036898095.1 Palaemon carinicauda | reverse complement strand
AATTTCTCGTTCTGTTGAATCCTATTACCATTAATTATTTTTTTTTATTAAGGTTAATTATGATACCATGTAATTTATTTTCTAATTTTCATTTTCATGACCTCGTTTTAATTGCCAAATCATAATTGAGTTACACGCAAGTATGTTTTAAATTTCAGCGTAATGCATGAATTTAATATTTTCAGATACAGCGGGTATGTATGCAGTAAATGAGCTGTGATCTCCAGTTCTAGGTCTGTGGTGAATGGCCTTCCAGGGCCTAGCGCTAGGGCATATGATCCAAAATTCCATACACTCATCCAACGATAGACCTTAAAAAGTAACTTCTCATGAGGCCGAGTATCACCATCCCCACTCTGTCGAGTATCACCATTCCTACTCTGTCGAGTAGCATCATCCCCACTCTGTCGAGTAGCGTCATCCCCACTCTGTCCAGTAGCATCATCCCCACTCTGTCGAGTATCACCATCCCTACTCTGTCGAGTAGCATCATCCCCACTCTGTCGAGTAGCGTCATCCCCACTCTGTCCAGTAGCATCATCCCCACTCTGTCGAGTATCACCATCCCTACTCTGTCGAGTAGCATCATCCCCACTCTGTCGAGTAGCGTCATCCCCACTCTGTCCAGTAGCATCATCCCCACTCTGTCGAGTATCACCATCCCTACTCTGTCGAGTAGCATCATCCCCACTCTGTCGAGTAGCGTCATCCCCACTCTGTCCAGTAGCATCATCCCCACTCTGTCGAGTATCAACGTCCCTACTCTGTTAAGTATCAACATCCCTACTCTGTAGAGTATCACCATCCCTACTCTGTCGAGTATCACCATCCCCACTCTGTCGAGTATCAACATCCCTACTATGCTGAGTATCACCATCCCTAACCTGTCGAGTATAACCAACCCTACTCTATCGAGTATCACCATCCCCACTCATTCGAGTATCAGCATCCCTATTCTGTCGAGTATCAACATCCCTACTCTGCTGAGTATCACCATCCCTAACCTGTCGAGTATCACCATCCCCACTCTGTCGAGTATCAACATCCCTACTCTGCTGAGTATCACTATCCCTAACCTGTCGAGTATCACCACCCCTACTCTGTCGAGTATTACCCTCCCTACTCTGTCGAGTATCACCATCCACACTCTGTCGAGTATCAATATCCCCACTCTGTCCAGTATCACCATCCCTACTCTGTCGAGTATTACCATCCCTACTCTGCTGAGTATTACCATCCCTAACCTGTCGAGTATCAACATCCCTTCTGTGCTGAGTATCACCATCCCTAACCTGTCAAGTATCACCGTCCCCACTCTGTCGAGTATCACCATCCCTACTCTGCTGAGTATCACCATCCATAAACTGTCGAGTATCACCATCCGTACCCTACGAGTATCACCATCCCCACTCAGTCGAGTATCAATATCCCTACTCTGCTGAGTATCACCATCCCTAACCTGTCAAGTATCAACATCCCTACTCTGTCGAGTATCACCATTCCTACTATGTCAAGGTGCCCCGTTGTCGCACCAGTCCCCGCCGGAAGTTTTTTAATTCTATCCCTTGAACCTTTCAACATTTCTGCATTAATACCATATTCTAAGTATGTTTAATCACAATCTTATCTTTTTTTTATTTCTGTATCTTAGTATCGCTACGCTTTATCTTTGAAAGATTATCATGGGAATGTAGATAGTTGATCATGAATACTTCTCGTTTATCGGGAGCTCTTATCACTATGCGAACGCACGTTGATAACTTTCATTAAGGAATTGGGGTTTACAACCCTTACTTCGTATAACAGTTTTGTTTGGCATGTAGCATTTTACTTTTCGTACACACACACACACACACACACACACACACACACACACACACACATATATATATATATATATATATATATATATATATATATATATATATATATATATATATATATATATATATATATATATATATATCTCAAGGACTAGAGTTCAACTCCTGCTGTAAGTTGATAAAATCCATTGACACACGGTACCTACCAATACTGTGAGCGGTAGCAAGAAGTGTTTTTAATCCTAGCTAACGCTCAAAAGTTCACCAAGCTGTGTATGGGTGCCAGAATTTGCTTTGGTGACAAGACAAAGGTGCACGGGGATAGCAACCTCATCCTCAAAAAGCATTATTGAGATGCCATAAGGATGAACTTCTCTGACGCAATGTACTTCAAGGAAAAAAAACACGCACATAGAGACAAACATATATGTAGTTAGGTTCACTCACTATCTTTGGCTTTTAACTCTCGTTGGATTTTTTTTAGATTATGAAAACTATACAACTTTGAAAGGAAATTTTGGAAATTTTATAGTATAAGTAATCAGGAAAAACAATGTTTCTATTTGCCCCGTGTCCAACATGGCCACCATCTTGAATTTTACAAAATGGCTGCCGTGAAAAAAATATTTTCCTCAATTTGTGAGCTTCTAAATAACCTAAAGCTTTTATTTTCACATCTTAAGTGCCATTTTCAATGCCAAAAAATCCAATGCTCATAGTTGCAGCTGTGTTGAGACATTTGTTACAGCAGTTTAAAGGTTTAAAGGCCGCCCATGAATGGCAGAAGCAAGGGTTAGTGACATTGCCCTAACAAGCAGGACAATGTCCTAGCGACTGACCATAGCCCAAGCCCCCTTTCCACCCAAGATTTGACCAGGCAATGGCTGCTGATAACTCGGCGAATAGACCTATACGCTCCCCCAAAACCCCCTCCTTAAGTCACAGGGATAGTGAGGTTGCAGTGGCCAAAGGAACTAACGAGTTTGAGCAGAACTCGAACCCAAGTCTGGCAATCACTAATTTCTTAAGACAAATTTATTATTAGGCCATACTAAGCGCCACCCACATTAACATGTTATCTAGTTGTAGGCCATTATTATGTAAGTTTAACAGTTTTCTGTACCCTACATGTAAGTTGTTGGTGGTTGTATATATATATATATATATATATATATATATATATATATATATATATATATATATATATATATATATATATATATATATGTATATATATATATATATATATATATATATATATATATATATATATACATATATATATATATATATATATATATATATATATATATATATATATATATATATATATATATTCCTTCTTTGTCTGCATCTTTTCCAACTTTTATGTGGGGTCGATGTTTCTGGCCAGTGTTCTCCATCTACCTCTGTCCCACACTTCATCACCGGTTAATCCCTTGGATCGAAGATCATCCTTGATACAGTCCATCCACCTTCGCTTTGGTCTCCCTCTCCTCGTTTCCTGTACCTCCATTTCCACCACTCTCCTCCCAATATACTGTTCATCTCTTCTCATGACATGACCAAACCACCTCAGTCTACTTTCTTGGATCTTATCTGATAGTTCTCTAACTCCTGTGGTACCCCTAATTACTCATTCCGTATTTTATCTTTTCTTGTCACCTCACACATCCACCTCAACATTCTAAGAAACGTATCCATATATATATATATATATATATATATATATATATATATATATATATATATATATATATATATATATATATATATACACGCATGCGTTTCTGTTTCTTTGCGTTTTCTTCGAAAGAAAAGAACATCTATGAACACGGGGATACGTTCTCTTACGTCTGAACAGTTTCAACGAGGAACACATGCCATCGATGCGTTAGTCATTGCGTCAGCGTTTTCTGACATATATTGATGCATATCCTGGCCACATCCTTTGGAGCGATAACATTGGCCTTTTTTTTCTCCTGGGCCTAACACAGCTCCTCTCCTTCGTAATCGTTGACAATAAAAAAAAAAAAATCTCAGATTTATTCTTATGTAGGCCTACAACTGATTTTGTTTGTGCATTAGTGATTTGTCTACAACAGATTTTGTCTGTTAATAGTTATTTGCCTACAACACAATTTGTCTGTGTAATAGTGATGTGCCTACAACAGATTTTCTGTTAATAGGGATTTGTCTACAACATATTTTGTCTGTTAATAATGATTTGTCTGCAGCATATTTTGTCTGTTAATAGTGATTTGTCCACGGAATATTTTGTCAGTTGATAGTGATTTGCCTAAAATAGATTTTGTATGCAAACAGCGATTTGCCTACAACAGATTTTGTCTGTTAATAGTTATTTGCCTACAATAGATTTTGTCTGGAAATAGTGATTCACCTTCAACAAATTTTGTCTGTTAATAGTGATTTTTAGAGATGGTTGAAAACTCGTATATTTTCGTGTCTTGCAGTTTTCATTAAATACATTGTTATTAAGGTTTTAATAATAGAATATTTCAAGGTGATACTGTGGTATATATAAATTTGAGAAAATCAACCCTATGTTTTTTTTTTTTCAAGTTAAACATTCTGAGTACTCGTGTAGATTCTGCTTCTCCAACTGATGTTGCAGTTTGGCTCGTAGTGATAACATTATCTTGGATTTTTCTTTCATCTTTGTTCCGACTTTATCATCCTGATTTACTGGTCTAGTCAAATATATTAATTATTTTCAGATCATGCCATCAGCACACTGCTCATTTCCCCCCCAAACTTATTTTATATTTTGAATGCATTTCAGGGGTCACTTTTTTGGTAAAAAGGTTTCACTTTTCCTTCGCTTCATGAAACCAGTCCCATACTCCAGTGTGACGTCACTGGTTCCCCACCAACCACTTGTCTCATTGCGGTCCGTTACTAACGGGGCACATGCATCATAGTTCTCTCATAGAGAGAACTTAGGATATGATGCCGAATTACTGTTTTATTTGCGTTTGTAATAACCATTATAGTAACACCAGAGTCAATGGGGTTTGTTTCTGCAAATTTCCGTTGGAGTACAAGGAATATAGACGGATTCATTTATGTTAGGACTTTATAGATTTTTTTAGATGTAACGTCTTCTCGGCAATTCCCAAACGTATAACTGCTGTATTTATCATCTGCGTTAGCAGGACACTTATGTTACTATGTTTCTTGTTATTGAGAGCTTTTTATTAATTTGTGTTTACTATAATCAATTTTGTTTAATGAGGCACATTTGTCCCCGACTCGCAGGGGTGCCCTCTTAGCTCGGAAAAAGTGTCCTACTAGCTGATTGGTTAGAATTATTTTGTCCAACTAATCAGCGATTAGGAGACTTTTCCGAACTAAAAGGACACCCCATGCGAGTCAGTGCTAATGCGTCTCATTTAAAAAAAAAAATGACTACAGTAAGGTCTTATTACATCACATACTTAAATGATCTAATGTCTGTTATCCCGCACTACTCTTCTCTCTCTCTCTCTCTCTCTCTCTCTCTCTCTCTCTCTCTCTCTCTCTCTCTCTCCTTTCTGTTTCCAGGCAGTGGTGGACCTCCTCCTGCCTCTATCAACCATATCTTGGAGTCTCGTCTTCACTTATGAGAAGGCTTAGTAACTTGATACTCGAGTCTGATACTTTTCAGGGGGTAGTCGCCCCCGTCCTCGTTACAATATATTTATTTTTCGTGGGACATTTTACTCTTATTTCTTGTTTTAATGAGGGTTTGAACTGGAGTTGCAGTGTCCCCACGGCTGTGGAAATTGAAATGAGTTAAATTATGAGTTTCGTGTGACCCGTTTATTGATTTATTTCATTTTCGTGTGGAGGTTGTTCTTTAAAGATTTTTTTTAATTTGGTAGTTTGCTTCCTATGAAAACAGATGGCGGATATATATATATATATATATATATATATATATATATATATATATATATATATATATATATATATATATATATATATATATATATATATATATATATATATATATATATATATATATATATATATATGATAAATTTTGCACATTTTTACGTGTTTTTCATATTCAAATAAGCCATATATATTTTTGATACATTAATGTCTGGATTCTCTTAACGACCTCGGGATCAGAGCCCCAGGCGAAATCACACAAAGACAAGAGCTTGGCTCCAGCCGGGAATCGAACCCTGGTCAGCAAGCTTGTACAGACAGTGACTAACCCACTTGGCCACGAAGAAAGATAAAAGTCAATGACAATTCTTCTGTACTTATACCTGTCGAATTCAGGTATTTTGTACTTAGAATTGAAATCAACCCATCTTCACCATCGTAGCTAATTGGTAGTTTGTTACTTGGCATTCAATTAATGATAAATTTTGCACATTTTTACGTGTTTTTCATATTCAAATAAGCCATATATATTTTTGATACATTAATGTCTGGATTCTCTTAACGACCTCGGGATCAGAGCCCCAGGCGAAATCACACAAAGACAAGAGCTTGGCTCCGGCAGGGAATCGAACCCTGGTCAGCAAGCTTGTACAGACAGTGACTAACCCACTTGGCCACGAAGAAAGATAAAAGTCAATGACAATTCTTCTGTACTTATACCTGTCGAATTCAGGTATTTTGTACTTAGAATTGAAATCAACCCATCTTCACCATCGTAGCTAATTGGTAGTTTGTTACTTGGCATTCAATTAATGATAAATTTTGCCCATTTTTACGTTTTTTTCATATTCAAATAAGCCATATATATTTTTGATACATTAATGTCTGGATTCTCTTAACGACCTCAGGATCAGAGCCCGTGGCCAAGTGGGTTAGTCACTGTCTGTACAAGCTTGCTGACCAGGGTTCGATTCCCGGCCAGAGCCAAGCTCTTGTCTTTGTGTGATTTCGCCTGGGGCTCTGATCCCGAGGTCGTTAAGAGAATCCAGACATTAATGTATCAAAAATATATATGGCTTATTTGAATATGAAAAACACGTAAAAATGTGCAAAATTTATCATTAATTGAATGCCAAGTAACAAACTACCAATTAGCTACGATGGTGAAGATGGGTTGATTTCAATTCTAAGTACAAAATACCTGAATTCGACAGGTATAAGTACAGAAGAATTGTCATTGACTTTTATCTTTCTTCGTGGCCAAGTGGGTTAGTCACTGTCTGTACAAGCTTGCTGACCAGGGTTCGATTCCCGGCCGGAGCCAAGCTCTTGTCTTTGTGTGATTTCGCCTGGGGCTCTGATCCCGAGGTCGTTAAGAGAATCCAGACATTAATGTATCAAAAATATATATGGCTTATTTGAATATGAAAAACACGTAAAAATGTGCAAAATTTATCATTAATTGAATGCCAAGTAACAAACTACCAATTAGCTACGATGGTGAAGATGGGTTGATTTCAATTCTAAGTACAAAATACCTGAATTCGACAGGTATAAGTACAGAAGAATTGTCATTGACTTTTATCTTTCTTCGTGGCCAAGTGGGTTAGTCACTGTCTGTACAAGCTTGCTGACCAGAGTTCGATTCCCGGCCGGAGCCAAGCTCTTGTCTTTGTGTGATTTCGCCTGGGGCTCTGATCCCGAGGTCGTTAAGAGAATCTAGACATTAATGTATCAAAAATATATATGGCTTATTTGAATATGAAAAACACGTAAAAATGTGCAAAATTTATCATTAATTGAGTGCCAAGTAACAAACTATCAATTAGCTACGATGGTGAAGATGGGTTGATTTCAATTCTAAGTACAAAATACCTGAATTCGACAGGTATAAGTACAGAAGAATTGTCATTGACTTTTATCTTTCTTCGTGGCCAAGTGGGTTAGTCACTGTCTGTACAAGCTTGCTGACCAGGGTTCGATTCCCGGCCGGAGCCAAGCTCTTGTCTTTGTGTGATTTCGCCTGGGGCTCTGATCCCGAGGTCGTTAAGAGAATCCAGACATTAATGTATCAAAAATATATATGGCTTATTTGAATATGAAAAACACGTAAAAATGGGCAAAATTTATCATTAATTGAATGCCAAGTAACAAACTACCAATTAGCTACGATGGTGAAGATGGGTTGATTTCAATTCTAAGTACAAAATACCTGAATTCGACAGGTATAAGTACAGAAGAATTGTCATTGACTTTTATCTTTCTTCGTGGCCAAGTGGGTTAGTCACTGTCTGTACAAGCTTGCTGACCAGGGTTCGATTCCCGGCCGGAGCCAAGCTCTTGTCTTTGTGTGATTTCGCCTGGGGCTCTGATCCCGAGGTCGTTAAGAGAATCCAGACATTAATGTATCAAAAATATATATGGCTTATTTGAATATGAAAAACACGTAAAAATGGGCAAAATTTATCATTAATTGAATGCCAAGTAACAAACTACCAATTAGCTACGATGGTGAAGATGGGTTGATTTCAATTCTAAGTACAAAATACCTGAATTCGACAGGTATAAGTACAGAAGAATTGTCATTGACTTTTATCTTTCTTCGTGGCCAAGTTGGTTAGTCACTGTCTGTACAAGCTTGCTGACCAGGGTTCGATTCCCGGCCGGAGCCAAGCTCTTGTCTTTGTGTGATTTCGCCTGGGGCTCTGATCCCGAGGTCGTTAAGAGAATCTAGACATTAATGTATCAAAAATATATATGGCTTATTTGAATATGAAAAACACGTAAAAATGGGCAAAATTTATCATTAATTGAATGACAAGTAACAAACTACCAATTAGCTACGATGGTGAAGATGGGTTGATTTCAATTCTAAGTACAAAATACCTGAATTCGACAGGTATAAGTACAGAAGAATTGTCATTGACTTTTATCTTTCTTCGTGGCCAAGTGGGTTAGTCACTGTCTGTACAAGCTTGCTGACCAGGGTTCGATTCCCGGCCGGAGCCAAGCTCTTGTCTTTGTGTGATTTCGCCTGGGGCTCTGATTCCGAGGTCGTTAAGAGAATCCAGTCATTAATGCATCAAAAATATATATGGCTTATTTGAATATATATATATATATATATATATATATATATATATATATATATATATATATATATATATATATATATATACACTGTATATATACATATACTCTATATATATACACACATACTGTATATATATATAAATATATATATATATATACATATATATACACACACATATATACATAATATATATATATATATATATATATATATATATATATATATATATATATATATATATATATATATATATATATATATATATATACTGTAGACTTTTCCATATAATCTATGTTAAATAGATCTGATTTTTTTTAGATAACATATGGATCCTACAGCTCCAATTCGAAGGTAACTCTAAATTTCCATACTGAAAAGGAGTACAGGTATTACGTAAACCTTATGTACTGCATGCACCTTAAAGGGTAGTTTAATGCGTTGAATGTGTAATTTAAAATTCCGTAGATTTGATTATACTGATCTTAGTTCCTCGATAACAAGCTGGCTACCATCACTAGGTGCAAGAGGAAATATGCTACAATTAGGATTTTTTTTATCTATTTTCTTTTTAGTTTATAATTCAGATTAATCTACAAGATAAATGGTCTTTCTATCATTATTTTGTGATCCCTCATGCATTGTAAAACTTATAATCAGCACAACTTTTGCTATTATTACTATCATTCATGGTAATAATATCAATGATTAGCCTCAACAATGATAACTTTCCTCTTCGTTAGTCAGAGATTTTCCCTTTTTTTTTCTTTTTGGGTTGTTTTCTTTTATCGGAGCAGAAATTTCATCATCCTTTGATCCAGTCTTGTTATTCTTCTTGAATTTTGCGTCCCCAAACACTAATGGGCAAATATTTCTGTGATCCCTGACTCAGGATCATTAATTATGCTGGAGATCCAGCAGACAGGCTCAATTAGCATAATGATATTTACCTCATTAGCCCTTATCTATTATACGAAATTGCTCCTTTTCCTTCTTTTTATTTTCTTCAACTGCAGTGGTATGAATTTGAAGATGCTACATTGCACATAGGCATATGGGTCTTGGTTTTACAAAAAAATTATTTGATCTTAGTGAAGATCTGGGCTCAGAAGGTAAGTACTCAGTATATATCCAAGTACAATCAACAATTTTTAGTATATTTATTAAATGCATTGATATTAAATCTTTTAAAATTATTAATGTAAATTTTTGGATGATATCAGAATCCGAGAATGTGAGTATCGTTAGATATAAAGTTTCTTCAGTCGATATTAGTTGCTTTTGTCGCTGTATAAAACCCGGAGGAAAGTCTTGCATCAAAAGCGATTAAACTTGGAACTGCATTATGAACTTTACCTCTTAAAATGAACTATTGTCTGAAATCCTCCTGGTAATTTCTGAACACCTCCAGGTTATCTCTGAATACAGTCTCATCACTCGAATTTTAGATATTTAGTTTTCTCTTTATTGTTGAAGGTAATTTTTCTTTTAATATAGAAAAATAGTTATGGATTATTTTTAGTGCAAAAAAAAAAAAAAAAAAATATCATTGTGCCTCGTTACCATATAATGAACACAGCTTGCAAACATACAAAACCCAGCCATAAGACTAAACTAACGAGAAGCTAAAATCTGCATTATGAAATCGTATCATCTCAGTTCAACATGGTACTTGCTGTCGACCCATGTGAAATTTCATTATCAAACATCGTATGCAATTTTAATAACAGCTATTAGTACTTCTTCATGGGGATTTGCACTTCATTGAAAGTTGTATTTTTGTTTAGTTACGTAAATAGATTCATTGTATGATATCCACAACGATGGAGAAATCAAATTAATTTTCAAAAATCTTTTTTTCTACTTTGCGTAGTTGAAAATTGATCGTTCTGAAAATGAGCTCACGAGGAATGTAATATTAGTTCACCGAGCTTTTTGTTCTACATGGATTATTTAGTCGGTTTGATTCGTGCATAATAGACCATGTTGTCCAGCATTGGGACTTGGGAGGCCATTCCAAGCTAAGGTAACAGCTGGGGGAATACCCAGCTGTTGAACCAAGAAGTAACAGTTAAAAAACCAAGAAGTAATAGTTAAAAAACCAAAAAGTAAGTTAAAAAAAATAAGAAGTAACAGTTAAAAGAGCTTGGACAGCAAGATGGAAAAAGGAACGGGAACAGAGGTAAAGTAGATGGCTAGAAACAAATGACAATTAAGACCTAACGGAAGCTGCAAAGACCTCTTTAGAAATGTTCACAGTGCACCGCGTATGCTGCACTGACGGTACTGCCTCCTACTAGGCCCGGAAATATGAGTCATGCATATAAAACTTGTTGAAATGCTTTTAAGAAAAAAAAATATTCCCCTGTCTACGTCCAAACCTTAATGCATGAGCGTCAGAGTTTAAGGAAACTTCTTTTTTATTCTTTTTGTCTATCTTTTATGCCTTCCAAGTAATAACAATGTGGTTGTAGCTAATAGCTTTCCCCCAAAGAATCTAATCTTAATGTCACTCATAGCAAGTTTTTATTAATATTAAATTCCCTTGCTTTCTCTATCATGTCCATCAATCCCGTGACAAGTATTGAGGAGGCCTTGAAAAATCGCTTATGTTAAGCGGTTTTTCATGTACTGTAAGGCACTGGAGAAAATGTTTCTTCCATAATAGCGAATTTCTTTCCCAGTTATGTTCATTCATGAGTTCATCGTAAGAAACATAATCCATAACAGAAATTACAGGATTTTTCATTTGTGCAATTTTTTTTCCTTTATCTATTATGGAATACAAATTTACAATCTTAGTTTATATACATTAATTTATAGTTAAACAATGCTTCGCTTTCTACTTTTAAAGATTTTATTTCCTCATTGATAGTGTTGACGTTTTTCTTATCTTACATACATTACTCATATCTACTGTATATAAATTAGTTCATAAACCTTCTCTCACGTGGGAGTGGGGTTTTATGTCACCAAAGCACTTTACGCGGTGAACTGCAGGCATTAGTTAATAGTCTTTGTGGACGTATCTGCAAACAACTTTTAGCTTTATACTTTACCTCCTTTCCAGCTTCTTCTCTTCCATTATGCTGTCCAACTTCTTAACTTAATGGTACAACAACAGGTTTTTTTCCAGGTGCACCACGGAGGTGAATGACCTACTCGGTCCCAGCACTGGGCCATATAGTCATACTGTAGTACATAAATCGATCCCAGAGTAGGTGCTTTATATTCCATTTTACGTGTACCTTCCTGATTTCCATTTGCTTTTAGAAGCAGTTTTCTTAACAGTCCAAAGTAAACCAACATCAATTCCTCGCCAAATAGAGAACCTGTTTACGCTAAACTTGTGGGAATTTCGTATTATAGAGTAATTTCAATGTTTTCTACTGGACCAAAAACGTATTTGCAATTATAATTTTTTTCCCCGGGTGCAAAGCCATCAGGGTTCTTTCTCTCTTTTCTAATTTAGTTAGCCCTTCTGCACTTTCCCCAGCTCCCCTCTCCCTTCAGGAATCTGCATATCTTATAATGTGTGTGCAATTGAATTCACACATTTACAAGGAGTGCTGTAAACTTGCATTAAAATTATATAAACATTGAAAACAGATATACAAGATCTTATTATGTTTATATGCAGCACTGTAATTGTTCAGTGGCCACTTTCTTCTTGGAAAGGGTAGAAGAGACTCTTTAGTTATGGTAAGCAGCTCTTCTAGGACACTCCAAATTCAAACCATTGTTCTCTAGTTTTGGGTAATGCCACAGCCTCTGTACTATGGTCTTCCACTGTCTTGGGTTAGAGTTCTATTGCTTGAGGGTACATTGTTCTATATAAGTTCTCTTCCTCTTGTTTTGTTAAAGTTTTTATAGTTTATATAGGAAGTATTTATTTTGTTGTTACTGTTCTTAAAATATTCTATTTTTCCTTGTTTCCTTTCCTCACTGTGCTATTTTCCCTGTTGAGCCTCTGGGCTTATAGCTTCCTGCTTTTTCAACTATGGTTGTAGCTTAGCAAGTAATAATAATGATAATAATATATACATATATATATACATATATATATATATATATATATATTATATATATATATATATATATATATATATATATATATATATATATATATATATATATATATATATACAAATTATATAATTTCACATAAACAAGGTAGGAGAAAACTGTCTCCAGACGATTAGTTTGAGAAAGTCGTATGGTAAGGAAAGGGTCATGATATGGTTGAAAGAATCAATGTAGCGGGGTTCTAAGTCTTACTGGTGACGATTCCTTGTATTTCTAAGACTAAATAGTCCTTAGGAACTTTTTAATGCAAGGGGAAGGTGATCATCCACCATTCATCAGATAAAGAATGCATTTTTTTTTGACATTTTAAGCTTTCTTCTTTAAATAACCGTTGCCATAGTAACAATATGTCTTATCCAAACATTTAATCTTACATAATTTTCAATAACATTTCTGCAGGTTAGAGATTTTATCTGTAAAACTAAAGTTTGAAACAAAAAACAGCACTATAGGTAAAGCTGACTAATTATATTTCTATCATTATTAATAATGTCAGTAAACAAATAGGAATACAACTGGCATCTCAAAAATTTGCATTATACTAATTATAGTCCTTTTTTTTTAATGAGGCGCATTTGCACTGACTCGGAGTGCCCTTTTAGCTCGGAAAAGTTTCCTAATCGCTGATTGGTTGGTCAAAATAATTCTAACCAATCAGCGGTTAGGAAACTTTTCCGAGCTAATAGGGAACCATTGAGAGTCGGTGCAAATGTGCCTCCTTAAAAAAATTTGACTATAGTTTAAATAATTATTTACTAGCAAATACACGTTGACATGAATGATCCCATAGACCGAGAAGTACATGGGATAAAGTTTACTGTACCTATGTTTATTTTTTATTAAAACTTTGTATTTATTTCAGCAGGTAATAAAAAGAAAACTTAGTTTCTTGGTTTTATTAAAGTACAGTATATACAGCAAAGTCCTCGAACACAAGATTTAAAGGGAGGACCGTTGTTGACTGACAGACATCACATTTTTACGCCAATCTTTAATATTTTCATTTACAAATGTAACAAAACAAAAGTTTTATATTTCATAATACCGAGTTATTCTCAAACACATACTAAATGGTTACCATCTTCGGTCTAAAAATTCTACAGGGAAAAAAAATCTTAATTTTCAGTCTAATACCTAATTCACAAAGTTATCCTTTTAACAGTAAATTCCACATACCTCAAAGTTATTCATTATTATTCTACATATAACCCTATCAAATACAGTTCTCACTCATCAGTAATACAGCTTAAAGGTATCTTCTCTCAACATTAATGGTCGATTCCCACCACGTCGAAAATATTTGACAGAAAAGGCTAATTTATAATACAATCGTCTCGAAGACCAGGCCAGACTGCTGTTATATACCAAATCTAACGCATACTTATGATTACAATCGCATTGAGGCTCCAGCATACGCTTGATAAACATATGTTACAATGTAAATAAAAGTACTCTCAAATGAGCTACAATTTACACCATTGCAATAGTATGAACCTGGCTTTGAGAAGGACTGTACAGAGAAATTTACTAACCACACAGTATGACATCTCAAAATATCCTTCTACAATAGGTAAATCTAAACAAAACTAGGCTTCCTTCATCCTGAGCAGGAAATGATAATAATTCACCAGTGCTTGCAGTTCACCTTCTGCGCGGAATATCGATACCTGTCAAACTGGGAATTCTACATATTACTGTCCCATTTAATAACAGATTGATGACAACGCCACGCACAGGATCTATGCAAATAAGTAAAACACCTCCAGGCTTCACTATTAATACGAGGTATTTCTGTAATTACCTTTAAATTTTTTCTTACAACTACAATACCTTACTGGACAGTACTGATAGACAAATGATATACTTCATCACACACCCTTATAATACACATTATAGAAACCTACTCTACGCTGATATATCATGTTTTTTTTTTTTTCATCTCAACAGGCTATAATCATAAACACTTCCTAAAAACATCCATGAAAGCGTTCATTTACCGTCGATGAAAGCAAACACTTTTCTTCTCTGTCACATTTCTGGAAGGAACCTTAAGAACTACACCCGGACGAGGCTATGTTCTCAAAAGGGTCTTGTGGGATGAGCTCCAGCTGGACGATGCCAGACTCTAAGGTTGTTTTGTGGGATTTATCTTCCTTATCACAGTCGATACAACACAATCTTTGCAGTAATGTGGCGGTCGTTGTAGTTAGTAGAGGGTCACTGTGTAAAGTGTTAGGTGCGTGTGGGCGAGTGCGTGCGTATACACTAGGTGTTAATGTTTATTCAAAGCGATAGAATGCCTTCATAATAAGTGTTAGCGCCTTTATATTAAGTATGAGCGACTTTTATATCTTTTTCTTTTTTTCTTGTCACAGCATGCGCGTACGGGGCCCCGTTGTTCAAACTATGGCACGCGTTACTACGACTCATCCTACCTGCCACTGAATCACCATATTATCAATAACAGCGAAGCGTTGAGAGTTAGACAAGAAGGCGACAAGTAAAGGATAATCGATATTCTCTCAAGATCAAAAGTTGGCTTTCAAAATCCCGCCATACCTTCTACTATATTGTAAATAAGGAACAATAATTTACAAAATACAAAAAACGAAAAAAAAGAAAGTTACGAATTCAAATGCAAAATTCTTTTCCATTAACCAATCACTCGTTTGATCCTCCTATTGAAAAATTAACTCGGTATCAGATCTCTCTATATTTGGGGGAATGTTCCACGACTTTTGTTTAACTAAAATAATGTACTTTCGTATTGGTAAATTAAAAATTATAATACGCAATCAAATTATACTATCTTCAAAATAACTTCGTTGCAGAGGAAAAACTGAAAAATATCTTTACCAAACTTTTCTTATGACAATCCAAAAATCATTACCTTTCTAGTTTGATATATATATATATATATATATATATATATATATATATATATATATATATATATATATATATATATATATATATATATATATATATGTATGTATGTATACATATACACATACATGTGTATATGTATATGTATACATACATATATATATATATATACGTGTGTATATGTATATATACATACATACATACACATACATATGCATATATATATATATATATATATATATATATATATATATATATATATATATATATATATATATATATATATATATATATAACTACTCCCCACTTGTAAATAAAAATACCTATATTGTTTCCCTACAAAAAATATTTCCCGTGCTAACATGATATGTGCAAGCTATCTGAATTATAATAACAGGAAACACGAAAAATCGAAATTAAAATCACCTGCGAAACCTATTCTCTTATCGGGGAAATATTAAAAAAAAAAAATTCTTTTGAGTGTTATCTTATAACATCAATAACCTCCTTTTTAAGAACATATGTAATGACCTAAACACGTGAGTATATATATATATATATATATATATATATATATATATATATATATATATATATATATATATATATATATATATACATACATAGTCACGGGCCTTTATTCAATCTTCACATAGGTTAGCTAATATTTGTCAAATGTAAATCCGAATTAGTAATATACATATACAGTACATACATATATGAACATACATACATATATCATGAAATGCGCACGAATTTCAATAAATCCGAAATCTATACGCAAACAAATAAAATGAACTATTGGTTCTATGAATTAAAGATCGCAATTTGGCGAAGCTTTATAAAACTACCTAAATAGAAAAATTATTTTTAAAGATTTCTGAATTTTTAGTACAAAAATAAAACCAACCCTCTTGAAGTGTTATTTTTTTTTTTTTTTTTTTTTTTTTTGAGGGAATAGATACGAATGAATTCATCAATTAGGATATCAATTATAATCATTAATCGCGAAATTCTCTCCAGTAATGATGAAGAGAAAAAAGTATATAACCAAGAAAGAAATAAAAGAAAATAATGATAAAAAGATTAAACAAATTCGACAATGTATTTCTATCACCCCAGAGCACAAAAGAAAGTATACTCCATTTTTTTTACTGAGGCGCATTTACACAGACTCGCAGCGGAGGCCTTTTAGCTCGGAGAAGTTTCCTGCTATCTGATTGGTTAGAATTATCTTGCCCAACCAATCAGCGATCAGGAAACTTTTCCGAGCTAAACGGGCACCCCTTGCGAGTCGGTGCAAATCTGCCTCACTGAAAAGAATTGACTATAGTTAATTGGATTTTCTCTATTTTTTCAAAAAATAAAAATACTTGCTAGACCTGGGAAACGGCCGGTTATATATTAACTACAGTACCATTAGCCATTTGGAGAACCTTTACTTACAGTATATTGGAGAATAACAAAAATGGGGAAACATTACAAAACCTAAAAAAAAAAAAAAAAAAAAAAAAAAAAAAAAAAAAAAAAAAAAAAAAAAAAAAAAAAAATGGCCATGCTTTTTGCTGAACGGTATGTTCCTATTGAATGTGCAAATATATATTACATATACATACATGTATGTGTATACACCAGGATTCTGT
>NC_090735.1:127563022-127588022 GCF_036898095.1 Palaemon carinicauda | reverse complement strand
AATCTTAAGGACAATGTTCAGAAGTATATTTGAAACGCTACTATGTTATTTTTCAGCCATTTTCATCATATTTTCTTTAATGCACAAAAAAGGAAATTTTAAAAGAAATAAATATATATATATATATATATATATATATATATATATATATATATATATATATATATATATATATATATTTTGGTTATTGTAGTCCACCCCCCCCCCAAAAAAAAAAAAAAAAAAAAAAACATAAAATCCTTCCCCTGTTACTTCCCTCTACGGCAAAGGGAGAAGAAACAAAGAAGAGAAATACTTGTGCCTTTCTTTCCTTAATAATAATAAAAAAGAAAAGAAAAAACGCACACACACAACCCAAAAATACAAATTCATTCCATAAATCTGTGTCCCTGATTCTCATATGCTTTCTAATTTTGTGGTGCAGCTTTAATTAAACCGTTACACATTCTAATTTTTGTAGAGAAAAGTATACATTTTCCTGAGTCCACTTTCCCCAAAACAACCAAAAACAAAATAGTTTTATTCTAAATGCAAATACGGCTTTAAATATTTTAGGATTCCATATGTAAATTATTTAAGGAATAAATAATGAAATCCCAGATGTGTTTCGTACATAAACATGTTTTGACTATATTTCAAATTGAACATGTTTACGCGACTGTGTATCATACACGTACTCCAGGTCATACATACAAGAACATATGGCAAATCAACATAAGTAATTCATGAATTTAAACTCTTCTAGCTCATTAACTAATTGCCAAAAAAATAGATCAATGCTAATTTCCAATCTTCGCAACTGTTGCAGATCCTGGCTAATTCAGTGGCAACGTCTTTGCCTAGCATTAGCATGGCAGCAGATCGATCCCGATCTGGGACCGTGAGTTTAAACTGTTTAATGGGGAGGCTACTGCTGTGGTTGGGCACAGTAATGAGGGGTTGGGCTTGTCCGGCTGGCGTTCCAGTGAGCATCTATCCTGATGAAACTGGAACTGAAACCAGACATTTTTAACCTTTATGTGCTTCGAAATAGAAATCTGGCCCCCACATTTATATCTGAAGTAAACAGAAAAGAGAGAGAGAGAGAGAGAGAGAGAGAGAGAGAGAGAGAGAGAGAGAGATGAAGGAGAAGACTTTAATGGCGTAAAATGTTACTACATTAGAATACTGCCGATTGTAAATTCGTATCATAAGAACACCAAAAATCGTAGTAAATATTTGCTAAATTAAGTTGTAAAAAGAGAAATCTTAACTATAGTGCTTAATAATAGAAATAGAAATCACGTACTGTAAAAAAAAAAAAAAAAAAGTTGGAAGGAATTATATACAATGCTTTACACAATTTTTCTCGCTACTGTGAAAAATGATACAAGTCAAAATGTATAGAATAGGGCGAATATTTAATGTTCTCAGAGGCATCGGAGTAGTTGAAAGGTTTATCGCCAAACTCCGTAACATATTGGCTTTTTGTAGCGGAAAACTTTGGCCTAGCAATAACGAATTTCGGTGGTTAATTACTCTTGATTGTGGTAATTAATGTTTCTGATAAGCGTCCCTATTTCGGAGTGAATTTCCCATTCGAGAGTTCCTCTTTCGATCAGTCAATTCTATTTGATAAATTCAATCCTGGGGTACGACAAAGTTTCAGGAACTCCAATTCCAATTCACAATAATAAAAACTCATGTTCTCCACTTATATATTAACTCACGCGATTTGATAATCAATAACATATAGCATTTTGTTATAAAAATAGTATATTTTTCTTTGGAGATGTACTAGTCACATTTGATTAATAAATACATTACTAAAAAATTACTGGTGATGATCAAATAATTGCTGTTCTTGTTTTGTTAAATAATAATAATAATAATGATAATAATAATAATAATAATAATAATAATAATAATAATAATAATAATAACCGGTAAAAGTGTCAGTCTAATAGTAAGGTTGCGATTATGGAATTCTATGTTACATCTCCAACAGGTAAAAATTGATTTTCGAAGACATTTCAAGCATTATGGTCAACAGTTTGGGATGTGCCATTGAATTTACTCTCTTAACTAATTACTAACATCTCCAATGAAGACAAACATAGATATAGCTTAACAGATAATGCAAAGGCGTGAATCAGCTTTATAAAAATAAAAATTGGGGGAAGGCATTTGAAATATTTCTGTTGGAAAATAAATTTTATCAATAACATTTTCAGGGACATGATTTTTTTATATTAAAAATCCATGTTTTATTCTATCAACTGTATTTCTTCTTTTTCATTGTCAAGCCTTACAACTTATTTTCAATCACAATCTGTCGATATATCAATCTACTGAAGTTTCAGTCAATGTTTTATTCTATCGACTGTATTGTTTCTTTTTTTCACTATCAAGGCTTACAACCCGTTTATTTATTTTCAATCACAATCCGTCGATATATCAATCTACTGAAGTTTCAGTTTGACAATCCTCTCCCACTTTTCACTAGGAAGAATATGACTGCCTTGATCTCGTTTGCAACTAAAAAAATGCAAACATCCTTGGTCACTAATATCAGGAAATATAACTTATTAACAGGGGCACTGTATGCTGGAAGAATTAGAAAAGAGGATTATGTAAAGGAAATAGTGATGAAAAGTAAAGAGTAAGCATACAGGTGTCAACTAAGGGTTTCAATCATGTGTCCAAAACCGTGAGAAAAGAGAGGTGAAAATCTTATTAAGCAATCGAGTAATCCCTTCACAGTGAAGCACATTTTGAGAGAGAGAGAGAGAGAGAGAGAGAGAGAGAGAGAGAGAGAGAGAGAGAGAGAGAGAGAGAGAGAGAGAGAATGATAATGGCTCTCTCTCTCTCTCTCTCTCTCTCTCTCTCTCTCTCTCTCTCTCTCTCTCTCTCTCTCTCTCTACAAAATAATTTTAAGAAGAGAAAAGGAAACCCTACACATGCCAACAGCCGGGAACAAAGACGAAACGTGTATGAGATAAATTAAATACTGTTATGGGACATTAACGGAGATTTTTAGGAAGACCTACATGGCAAGAGAATTATTCTTTCGATATTTTGTTAAGAAAATACCAGGCACACCAGGAACAAAAGAGAAATAACACAGGGTTTTACACCTATGGAATACGACGGTTTTAATTTGGTTTGGAGTTAATTTACAACTATAAAGGAAAATTAGCCTTATATGGCTCAGCGCTGGAACCTTTGAGGCCAATTCAGCTCCAGGTGCCAATGTAGAATACTCGTTAGCTGTACTTATAGGCAAAATCTAAAAGGTTGGACAGAAAGAAGGAAGAAATTCGTAGTAGTAGTAGCTGGAGAGAGAGAGAGAGAGAGAGAGAGAGAGAGAGAGAGAGAGAGAGAGAGAGAGAGAGAGAGAAGGAAGAAATTCGTAGTAGTAGTAGTAGCTGGAAAAAGAGAGAGAGAGAGAGAGAGAGAGAGAGAGAGAGAGAGAGAGAGAGAGAGAGAGAGAGAGAGAGAGAGAGAGAGAGAGTCAAAGTCAAAAACCTTTATTCCATTATAAAATGGTTATTCTGTTACATAACAATATAAATTATTTACATAAAATTCACAATAATTGGATTGTAAAAATTTAGGATATATATACATTCCAGTAAAATTTAAAAAATATTGCTTAAGTTTCTTTTTGAATAAATCAGAACTAACATTTATACATTTTCTTATTTCCAGAGGTAGTTTATTCCAGCAAGCTGGGCCCCTTATTGAGCGTGAACCCAAATCAGTTCGATAGCTGTCTACATATAGATTTTCATTCTGTCTGGTTAATGCATTCCTACAATTACCTACTGTAGGAAATGTGTATAGCCAGTTGGGATATTCTTTTCTCAAACTTTTAAAAACAAAAACACAAACATCGTACATACACTTTTCTTTTAATTTTATCCACTTTAATTGCTGGAGGGTTGGGGGTGATGTGATCGTGTTTTTTCACCCCAATAACGGCTATTCTACCAGCAAACTTTTGGATTTTTTGAGCTTTTTCCATGTGCATATCATTAGTAGACCCCCATATCTTAATACAGTAGTTTATTACACTCAAGACCAGACTTTCCACAATAAAAGCTCGAGTAGTATCATCAAAGTAATCTTTTACTCTACTTAAATACATTAGAATGCCACTAACTTTTCTACTCAGCTCGTCAATGTGAGTACTGAATGTCATGTACCTGTCCATGTGTAGACCTAGATTTTTCACATGTTGACTTATCTTTACTTCATCACCATCGCATTTTATTATAATGTCATTTGGAATTTTGCTAATATACTGTGAGCTACCCACAAACATGCACTGTGTTTTAGTGGCATTTAATAATAGCCCTTTTCTTAGAAAATATTTCTTAATTTTGATCAATATTAGTTCAGCCCTTTTTATCAAGCCATCTAAATTTTCTATTTGATCAGCCAAAAGAACTTGGGTGTCATCAGCGTATTGAATTAGCAAGCAGTTTTCTATGTATTTAATCATGTCATTAACGTAGACTAAAAACAGAATTGGACCTAGGACAGATCCCTGTGGAACTCCAAATTCAACCTTTTCAATGCAAGAATTTACGTCTCCTAATCTAACTACCTGACTTCTATCCTTCAAGTAATCCTGAAACCAGAACGTATCAATGTAAAGTTCCTTAAGAGATTTACACAATTCATCATGATTGACACTATCAAATGCCTTTGATAGGTCACATAAAATTAATATGGAAACTTTTTTTCTATCAATATTTTTTATAAATTTCATCTGTTAATTTCATCAAAGCTGTTTCTGTTGATAAACCTTTACGGAATCCATGCTGAGTGTTGGAAATTAAATTATTTTTTTCTAGATGTTCCATTAACTGATTACATACAATCTTTTCTATTACTTTCGATATTACGGGAAGGATAGAAACAGGTCTATAATTACCAGGGTCGTCCTTGTCTCCTTTCTTGTGAAGAGGGTCTACGAGGGGTTGTTTCCAAATAGAAGGATATTTCCCAGTTACAATCGATGTATTTATGATAACCGTGATATAATATGCAATAACTGTAAGGGAATCTTTTAGAAAACTAGTAGGAATACCATCCGTTCCGTAAGCATTACTATTATTCAAACTCTTAACTGTTAATATTATTGTTTCTACTGTAACTGGTTGCGGTCTAAACAATCTTATGTTTCTAATATCTTCATTTTCGTAATTTTGTAGAATTTCCTGCGTTTTATCATAAGTTATTTTTCCTACATTAGCAAAGTATTGGTTAAATTGATCTGCCCTAGCTTTTGGGTTGTCGTATTCAATCTTTTTATTTGTTTTAGTAGATACAATATTATTCATAATAGGGAAAGGGAAGGGAGGGGGGCGGTGCAAACCAAAGTTTTGACTGAAAAAAAAAAACACCGCTAAACTTCATAGCAAAATGAAGTACATAAAAAATATAGGCAAAACTTTAAACCCGAATGAGGTAAATATAATGGGAAAGTAGAAAAGTTCCCTGGCCAAATATGAGAGTTGGGAGAGGAAAGGTGGAGGTGGTTGCGGGGAGGAGATTGCCTTGAGAGCAGGATGGCTTTATTCATTTGTTTTCTTCCGAAAAGGCGGAATAAAAGCGGCAATAACAGAGAGAGATGACAGCAGTCCAGTTATTTCCCGGCTCATCCCACTTAACGACCTCTAGAATTTGGCTGCCAAATTTACGCCGGGGCCATGAATATGCAAATGACCTTGCCTTTACATCTCGTTGGAGGAAGATTGAAGCAGCAGCAGCAGTAGGAGTTACAAGGGGAATTGCCTCTGCTCACCTGCAAACACGCCAGTAAGTTTCAGGTTGGAAAAAAAATGGTCTCGTAAGAAAACCTAAGGTACAGCCAAAGTCTAAAGTACAGTTTGAATGTAATCTTCATTTGTCGGCATTTCTTATTGTAAACTGTTTCGATTTTTAGTGAAATGAATGGGGCTTTGTTACTTTTAAGATAGTATCTGAATCATAATTTACTTTCTCTACTATATTTCGGAATTACATATTACTTCTCTACTATATTTATTTGTGAGTCATTGGGAATTCAAGAAAACAAAGAGAATATTATAATCTAAATAATCAATCGTAAATTATGAATGTTCAATAACATGAAGAGGGTTTTTAAGATAAAAAAAAAAGATAGAGTACCTTTCAAGAATAAAAAAAAATGATAGAGTACCTTTCAAGAATAAAAAAAAAATGAAAGAGTACCTTTCAAGAATAAAAAAAATGATAGAGTACCTTTCGAGAATAAAAAAAGATAGAGTACCTTTCGAGAATAAAAAAAGGTAGAGTACCTTTCAAGAATAAAAAAAAATGATAGAGTACCTTTCAAGAATAAAAAAAGATAGAGTACCTTTCAAGAATAAAAAAATTATAGAGTACCTCCTTTCAAGAATAAAAAAATGATAGAGTGCCTCCTTTCAAGAATAAAAAAAGATAGTACCTTTCAAGAATAAAAAAAATTGAGTACCTTTCAAGAATAAAAAAAAGACAGTACCTTTCAAGATTAAAAAAAGATAGAGTACCTTTCAAGAAAAAAAAATGATAGAGTACCTCCTTTCAAGAATAAAAAAAGATAGTACCTTTCAAGAATAAAAAAGATTGAGTACCTTTCAAGAATAAAAAAATGATAGAGTACCTTTCAAGAATAAAAAAAAAATAGAGTACCTTTCAAGAATAAAAAAGATAGTACCTTTCAAGAATAAAAAAGATAGTACCTTTCAAGAATAAAAAAAGATAGTACCTTTCAGGAATAAAAAAAAGATAGAGTACCTTTCAAGAATAAAAAAGATAGTACCTTTCAAGAATAAAAAAGATAGTACCTTTCAAGAATAAAGAAAATGATAGAGTACCTTTCAAGAATAAAAAAAGATAGTACCTTTCAGGAATAAAAAAAAGATAGAGTACCTTTCAAGAATACAAAAGATAGTACCTTTCAAGAATAAAAAAATGATAGAGTACCTTTCAAGAATAAAAAAAAGATAGTACCTTTCAAGAATAAAAAAGATAGTACCTTTCAAGAATAAAAAAGATAGTACCTTTCAAGAATAAAAAAAATGATAGAGTACCTTTCAAGAATAAAAAAGAATGAGTACCTTACAAGAATAAAAAAAAATGCTGAAATAATAAATATTTGTTAATAATTAAACAACTTTTCGCCATTTCAAGACTCTCCATGATCGTAGTCATCAAGAATGTCAAAATGGTCTTACGTATTGAGCAATGATCATTACGATGATAACACTTTCACATGAGAAATTTCTGTTGCACAACTAAGGCTGAAAACAATCTCCTGAACTATAAGAATAAATAATATTTGTTAATAATTAAACAACTTTTCGCCATTTTAAGGCTCTCCATGATAGTAGTCATCAAGAATGTCAAAATGGTCCTACGTATTGAGCAATGATCATTACGATGATAACACTTTCACATGGGAAATTTCTGTTGCACAACTAAGGCTGAAAACAATCTCCTGAACTATAATGAGGCTGGCTGTTCGTGTGCTTGCATCTTGCAACGACATTGAAATGTTCCTTTAATAGCTAAATTTATTGTTATTGCATACACGCTCTTCAGGATCAATCCAGAAAGTTATAAACATCACTATCAGACTTTATAAGGTATTATTATTAATTGTTAAGCTACAACCCTAGTTGGAAATGCAGGATGTTATAAGCCCAGGGACTCCAACAGAGAAAATAGCCCAATGAGGAAAGGTTACAAGGATAAATAAAATATTTTAAGAACAGTAACAACATTAAAATAAATATTTCCTATATAAACTATAAAAATTTTAACTAAGATAGAATAGTGAGCCAGAGTGTGCCCTCAAGCAAGAGAACTGTTATAAAACATATATCCAGACCAACAGAAAAGTGTTTTTCACTAGAAGAAAAACAGAATCAGACCAACAGTCACGAATAAGAGAGGGACGCCCACTAATAGGCGGAGAAGATAAAAGAGGCGGCGAAAACAACATGGGCGTGGCCCATCGGATAATGCCTTTCCTTCACGATGACCTTACAATCATCGCAAAAACACATAAACAGACGCACGCACGCACGCGCTTAAATAGACACAGGCTGACATGAGTCTTTTTATAGTTTATATATGACATATCTGTGTTTTAGAATAATTTATTGCTATTTTTTTCTTCTCATTTATTTATTTCCTTTCCTCACAGGGCTATTTTTCCCTGTTGGAGTCCTTTGGCTTATAGCATCTTGATTTTCCAACTAGGGTTGTAGCTTGGGTAATAATAATAATAATAATAATAATAATAATAATAATAATAATGATAATAATAATGCACGCTTTCTCACGTTGAGGCGGTCATTAGAAAGACTCCTACAGGACGCCAGAACACCTCAAATCAATCAACAGAAAGACTCCTAAGTAAGACTTTTCTCATTTCCATGTCCTCGACCTGACAGACAGACAGCATTGGGACCTTGATTGACACCCACGACGTCTACGTGACGCTGTCACCAGATTCCCCTTAAATTTTTTTCCTGCGAATTTTGTTTCTTATCCACTGATCCGTTACGGCTAGTCGGCTCAATATGAATAAACAAACACACGAACATACGCGGGTGACGTTGGGTTCAATATGATACATAAAACGAATGAACGCATTAGCTTGTAAGCTTAAGATAGCGAAACACAATATCTGATATGCAGTGCCTTTAGAAAGCACCCAGAGAACTTGCTAAAATTTAGAGCATGATGCAAATTAAGGGTGAAAAATTTATTATACATATGTATATATATATACATACATTTAAATATGTATAAACATAAGTGTATGCCCCCCTTCTCTCTCTCTCTCTCTCTCTCTCTCTCTCTCTCTCTCTCTCTCTCTCTCTCTCTCTCTCTCTCTCTCTATATATATATATATATATATATATGTATATATATATATATATATATATATATATATATATATATATATATATATATATATATATATATATATATATATATATATATATATATATACATATACACAAGAGAGAGAGAGAGAGAGAGAGAGAGAGAGAGAGAGAGAGAGAGAGAGAGAGAGAGAGAGAGAGAGAGAGAGAGAGAGAGAGAGAGAGAGAGAGAGAGAGATTAAAAAACTCTAAATACTGAGAAAAAAAAATTTGAAGGGAAAGCTGAAGGCATGCTACAACAGCATGAAATGGAAGAGATATTTTTAAAATTTTATTTAAAAAGTTGATGAGAATCGAGGCTGTTTCCCTTAACTCCAGGAAAAGGAAAAGGGAGACAGTACAAATAAAAATTATTAAATATACATATATTACATTAGTCCTAATTATAAGGTTTGAAAAATCTTTGACAAACAGAAAAGTACTGGCTTTTATCATTTCTATAAAAGTAACTCTTCGAAACATTAGGCCTAAAATCATTTCAGTGGTAAACGACAGCTCTACTAATAAGCATGGTATACTTTTTGAATACATAACATGTTTTGATGGAGAAACTACAGAAAAATACGCTTCATCAATCCTACACACACACACACATCTACATCTACCTACTTACCTATCTATCTATCTATCTATCTATATATATATATATATATATATATATATATATATATATATATATATATATATATATATATATATAATGTATATTGCATCATTATTGAATGTTTAAATAACAGACTGCAGAGTTGTTGATGGGAACCGTCGTGACTATAGATATACAACATTGGGTGTTCCTCAAGGCAGTATTCTCGACCATTACTTTAATACTAAATACTGTAGGTATGGTATATGATTTAGCCAAGAGAACATGCCTGTTGCATATGCAGATGATGCTACTCTCTTTGCATCCATTACATCTCTTTGATGTAGACCTCTGGTCGAGTCCCTTAATAGAGATCTAGCTAAAATTATGGTGCAAATTATGGGGGCATTATGTTGAATCCTAACAAAAAAAAAAAAAAAAAAAAAAGAAAAAAAAAACAATAATATAATTGTAAGTCAGTCAAGGACAGGGGTTTATCGACATGCCGATCTTCGCATTGACACTGTCTCTAACAATACAAAATTATTTAAAATTTAGGTGTGGTTCCTAATTGTAATTTTACTTTTGAGAAGCACATTCAATCAGTTTCTTTTTCAATCATTCAAAAAAATCCTCATCTTGGGTCTCAAGAATTTGGCGATCAATCTATCGAGAATAAATATTTTAATTCTTTCATTGTACCATATTTTAACATTGTTCTTCGGTTCCGTCTTGAGCTGATGATTTTCATCTTAATTTGTTGTACGAAAATTTGCGGTCTATTACATTCCTTATTCCTGATCTAGATTTTAATCTTTGGCGTCGTCGTTCATTTATATCTTTTCATATATTGCATAAGATTTTTTTTTCAAGTTCTGAACCACCTTTGCATTGAGATCTTCCAACACTACGTAGTACTATAGTCAATTTCTTTTAGCAAGGCATATTTGCACAGACTCGCACCGGTGCCCTTTTAGCTCGGAAAAGTTTCCTGATCGCTGATTGGTTAGACAAGATAATTCTAACCAATCAGCGATCAGGAAACTTTTCCGAGCTAAAAGGGCACTGCTGCGAGTCGGTGCAAATCTGCCTCGCTAAAAGAAATGGACTATAGGTATGCAATTCATTCTAACAGTTTTGTCTTCTCAATCATAAGGCTCAACACTTTGCAGTATTCTATAAGTTTTATTCCAGCTGTGTCCAGAATGTCAAATGATTTCCATCTGGTGGAAATTCTGAAGTTCAAACTTGCCTTTCTGTTGAACAGGTTGACTAAAGTCTTGTTTCATAGTTTATATAGGACAGAGCTATTTTAACGTTGTTACTGATCTTAAAATATCTTACATATTTTTTTCATAATATCTCATACATACATTCGTTCATCTACAGTGATTAAAAATAAAAATTATTTAGAGAGGACGAAATTATATTTTCATTTACGAAATTAAAATATATGCCGTATTTATGCAGACAACGTACAAGTAACATTGAAATATTTACAATATTAAAGCATTAAAGATTTAGTTCAAGAATACGAAAACTAAAACGAGAATCAAACGCGTTTCTAGGCTTGAACCATTGGCCCCCAAAATGAGACTAACGAAACACTCCAAACAAGCAACAAGACCTTGTAAGTTAATGTATATCCATCACGTAAACAGGAAGGCCCTTTCTCAAATAAAAAAAAACAAAGAAGCAACGGTGCCCGTTTAGTATGTGGCCTACCTTTCGAATATGGCCTACGAATTTCTATCTGTTTTAGTATGTGGCCTGGCCTAACCTAACCTAACCTGACAAAGCCAGGTAGGCCACATACTAAACCAGAATAAAAAAAAAAAAGGTAGGCCACATATTAAACCAGAATAAAAAAAAAGGTAGGCCACATACTAAACCAGAATAAAAAAAAAAAAGGGTAGGCCACATACTAAACCAGAATAAAAAAAGGTAGGCCACATACTAAACCAAAATAAAAAAAGGTCGGCCACATACTAAACCAGAATAAAAAAAAAAGGTAGGACACATATTAAGTAACTAAACCAAAATAAAAAAAAGGTAGGCCACATACTAAACCAGAATAAAAAAAAAAGGTAGGCCACATACTAAACCAGAATAAAAAAAGGTAGGCCACATACTAAACCAAAATAAAAAAAGGTCGGCCACATACTAAACCAGAATAAAAAAAAAAGGTAGGCCACATACTAAACCAGAATAAAAAAAGGTAGGCCACATACTAAACCAAAATAAAAAAAGGTCGGCCACATACTAAACCAAAATAAAAAAAGGTCGGCCACATACTAAACCAAAATAAAAAAAGGTCGGCCACATACTAAACCAAAATAAAAAAAGGTCGGCCACATACTAAACCAGAATAAAAAAAGGTAGGCCACATATTAAGTAACTAAACCAAAATAAAAAAAAGGTAGGCCACATACTAAACCAGAATAAAAAAAAAGGTAGCCCACATACTAAACCAGAATAAAAAAGATAGGCCCCATTCTAAGACGGCACCGAAGGAACAAGACCATGTAAAGTAATGTATATGCAGTCAACCGGAACGTCCTCTCTCGAATAAAAAACAAAGGCCTAAATAGTGGGTGCTGCTCCGAGTACTGAGGACAAAGCTACTTTCTTTATTTCAAGCAAATTCCCCAGAATATCAATAGTTTCTTTTATCCCTCGGTTACTCTCATAACTGGCGTTGTTCCCGAGTGAAAAACGTGGCTGTTAAAGGAGAGTTCCTTCCCATTAAGTCCTAATGGAGGAGGGAAATCCCAAGCTCCCCAATTGTTCAAACTGCGCTCAAGTAGGACGTTGTTTGTGAGTGTAGGCCTACATTCTTCCAGGTGAGTTATAATAATAATAATAATAATAATAATAATAATAATAATAATAATAATAATAATAATAATGTTTATTGGACAAAAACATATATACATACAAAATATTTACAAAAAAGATTCGGTCCAAGCCCATGTGGAGCAGAGCTCTTCGGGCAATAATACAATAAAATAATATCATCAATTAAAAAAATGTATAAAAAGTAAATATTGATATCGATAAACTAAATGTACTCATATATATACATAAGAATATACATATGCATACACATACAAATACATATACACACACATGTACATACACATACACATGTACACATAGACACATATAAATGAGATTTTTAGCCTAAAAATAAATGGAAATGTACAGTATATTCGTATAATAAAGTATGATAAAGAAGGGCGGAATAATAAATAGTACAAATTTTGAATTTAACATTGATATGGTAGAAATGCTAGACTTACAAATGTATACAAGCAATAAAGAATATAAGAATTAAGAACATTATTGCATTAATGGTTAGTTCATGAAGAAATGTCTACTAATAAAACTTAGTACACAGATAATAACATATTAGTATATGATTTTTTAAAAGATCGAATGCTAAGCAATGCCTTAAGATAAGCAGGCAGAGTATTCCATTGTTTAACTCCCTGATAGAGATAAAACTGTTATCTGTAACGTATGTCTATTTGGGTACCTCAATATTGATACGTACATATCAGTCTCAGATAAATGCATACATGAACACATAATGAGGTCAAATGCCCTTTAAATTTTTATTATGCATCTAATTTTATTTTGATTTAACTATATACAAAATATAGACTTGGGAAATACCTTTCCATGCATATAGGAATATATTTATTCATATCAAATTTCAACTTTTTATAAGAATATATATTTATTTTGATTATAAATTACACACACACACAGACATATATATATATATATATATATATATATATATATATATATATATATACATATATATATATATATATATATATATATATATATATATATATATATATATAACTTGCAAACGTTCCTACACAAGCACTGTTTGTGAGTTAAGAGTGGGTTCCTAAAATCACAAAGAACGTAATAACCCTATTTTTCGAATTCCTACAAACAAGCAAGGTTACTATGACAGACGCAAATAAACAGCTCCAGACCACGTGGCACCAGCGACAGAAATAGTTGTCACCTCTGAAAATCAATACTGACCTACTAAGACTGCTCTGAGTGAAAGTATTCTTCTGAGAGTAAATCATGCAAACATTAACTTCATCAATCTAAGAAAATCCTAACGGAAGAATGGCTTTTATTGACTGGTGCTTAAGCTAGCTGGACTGGCAATAGATTTAGCCATTTTATGGCGAGCGTTCGACTCGCTGCTACAAATGAGAACATGGTCTTGCGTGCGTAGCCGTCATCAATTTCATGATATAAATGCAACCAATCGAAATCATCAGGAGATATGAATAAAGTAGGATGTATTACTGGTGACCTACATAATGTTCACAATGGGCTGGCCTGAAGTGGTTGCCTTTAACAGGAGGGTAAAACGTAATTAACAAGTGACCCCTTGTACAGGCGAGGGCTGCTCGGCCAAAGGTAAAATATGTTCTATTTAAATACCACAGACATGTTAAACGTATCATGTCAGCATGGATGAATACGTTGATTCAGTTGTCTGATAAACAGCTGAGCATTGAGGTCATGGGATAGCAAATGGGTTTGGTGATTCCAGAAAAAAAAAAAAACTTTCCCTAACAGAAGTGACTCCAGTTGATTCTTAAACAATACATTGTTGGGTATGTCAAACATCTAAGTCTGTGAAATGGCTAAAGACAGTGTGTGTGTGTGTGTGTGTGTGTGTGTGTGTGTGTGTGTGTGTGTGTGTGTGTGTGTGTGTGTGTGTGTGTATGTCGTGGGGGTGCAAAAGGAGAGTTGAGGCAAGTACTTTCGACTGGAGTTGTTAGCCCAGTACCCTTTTTCTTAACTGTAGCAAATGCTAGTGCAAACCTTATAAGTAGGTGGACTAGTGGGCTAGGTTCTGTACCACTCAGATATATATTATATATACATATATATAACGTGTGTATATATCATCATCATCATCATCATCTTCTACGCCTATCTTGAGCTTTTAATTCAATACTTCTCCATTCATTATCTACTTCACGCTTCATAATCATCATCCATATAGGTGAGGGGCTTCCAACAGTTCTAGTGCCATGTGGAGCCCAGTTTAGCACTCCCCAATAATATATATATATATATATATATATATATATATATATATATATATATATATATATATATATATATATATATATATATATATATATATATATACATTTATTACTATTACTTGCTAAGCTACAACCCTAATTGGCAAAGCAGGATACTATAAGCCCAGGGGGCCCAACAGGGAAAATAGCCCAGTGAGGGAAGAAAACAAGGAAAAATAAAATATTATAAGAACAGTAACAATATTTCTAAAAAATAATTCCTTTATAAACCATAAATACTTTAAGAAAACAAGAGGAAGAGAAATTAGATAGCATAGTGTGCCCGAGTGTACCCTCAAGCAAGAGAACTCTACCCCAAGACAGAGAAAGACCATGGTGTACAGCCTTTGGCACTACCCAAGACTAGAGACCAATGGTTTGATTTTCGAGTGTCTTTCTCCTAGAAGAGCTGTTTACCACAGCTAAAGAGTCTCCTCTACCCTCACCAAGAGGAAAGTAGCCACTGAACAATTACAGTTCAGTAATCAACCCCCTGTGTGAAGAAGAATTGTTTAGTAATCTCAGTGTTGTCATGTGTATGAGGACAGATGAGAATCTGTAAAGAATACGCCAGACTATTCAGTGTATGTGTAGGCAATGGTAAAGTGAACCGTAACCAGAGAGAAGGGTCCAATGAAGTAAAGTCTGCCCAGTCACAGGACCTCATACCTCTCAATAAATGAGAGAGAGAGAGAAGGTGAAATAGTTTACATACTCGAAACGCCTACACTTCTGCCGTTCGTAAACGATGGAAGTAAAACAAAGCCACTCCAGAATTTATGAGGAAACTTCGGGCAGTGAAAAATGGTACGCAATTCGAGCGGAAAAAACTACGATCGCATTCAAGATGAAGAATTAAGAGGGCATAAGAATGACGTAACTCCGGTGGGACAAAGGGAGGTGACAGAATAATGGGGAAACTAAAGGATGATTACTCAACAGAACGGCGAAAGAAGGGAATTCATGATGCCATTCAATGCAAAGATGAAGGGAAATTATTATGCCTCTACGCTTGATAGATGTAACCCATTTCTGCGGTGGAGGAAGCATAATAATAGTATACACCAATTAATGGTATTACTATAGTTCTAATTATAACAACAACAAATAAACATCAATGACAAACGATGAAAACATTCAACCATGTCATAGGCTTCTGGATTGTATTATTATTATTATTATTACTATCCAAGCTACAACCCTAGTTGGAAAAGCAAGATGCTATAAGCCAAGGGGCTCCAACAGGGAAAAATAGCCCAGTGAGGAAAGGAAATAAGGAAATAAATAAATGAAGAGAACAAATTAACAATAAATCATTCTAAAATAAGAAACAACGTCAAAACAGACATGTCATATAATAAACTATCAACAACATCAAAAACAAATATGTCATAAATAAACTATAAAAAGACTATGTCCGCCTGGTCAACAAAAAAGCATTTGCTCCAACTTTGAACTTTTGAAGTTCTACTGATTCAACCACCCGATTAGGAAGATCATTCCACAACTTGGTCACAGCTGGAATAAAACTTCTAGAGTACTGCGTAGTATTGAGCCTCGTGATGGAGAAGGCCTGGCTATTAGAATTAACTGCCTGCCTAGTATTACGAACAGGATAGAATTGTCCAGGAATACCATTATATAGTTTAGCTATGTCCCAAGTCTGGCATCAAGGGAATTCAGCAAGAGTGACATGAAATTAGCCATAATATATCTGATTATATATTAATGAATTCCATGTTTCCTTAATACAAATAATAAGAACAATTAATACAAATAATAAGAACAATATAAAAGTCCTCTACAAGGTTCATCCAAAAATCAAACCATTGTTCTCTAGTCTTGGGTAGTGCCATAGCCTCTGTACCATGGTCTTCAACTGTCTTGGGTTAGAGTTCTCTTGCTTGAGGGTACACTGAGGCACACTGTTCTGTCTAGTTTCTCTTCCTCTTGTTTTGTTAAAGTTTTTATAGTTTATTTTAATGTTATTATTCTTAAGATATTTTATTTTTCCTTGTTTCCTTTCCTCACTGGGCTATTTTCCCTGTTGGGGCCACTGGGCTTATAGCATCCTGCTTTTCCAACTAGGGTTGTAGCTTAGCATTCAATAATAATAATAATATATCGCTTAGAATGATAATACATTTCCAATAACGTAATATGGCTGTTTTCCTCTGGGTAAGGGTAGAAGAGACTCTTTAGCTTTGCTAAGCACCTCTTCTATGAGGACACTCCAAAATCAAACCATTCTTCTCAATTCTTGGGTAGTGCCATAGCCTCTGTACCATGGTCTTCCACTATCTTGGGTTATAGTTCTCTTGCTTGAGGGTACACTCGGGAACACTTCTCTATAATTTCTCTTCCTCTTGTCTTGTTAAAGTTTTTATAGTTTATAAAGGAAATATTTATTTCAATGTTGTTACTGTTCTTAAAATATTTTATTCATCCATGTTTCCTTTCCTCACTGGGCTATTTTCCCTGTTGGGGCCCCTGGGCTTATAATAGAATCCTACTTTTCCAACTAGGGTTGTAGCTTTGCAGGTAATAATAATAATAATAATAATAATAATAATAATAATAATAATAAGGATCTTAATACCTTCTGTTAATGCTATCGCTCTGTTACGAGGATCAAACGACTAGGTATGGATGATTTTGAAATTGAGTTGGCATAATGAGAACGTAAAAGTAGCTTATAAAACTGCAACCAGTTTCTGGAACCCTTTGTCATGAAAAGACGATACTTCTAAGAATATCTTATAAGAAGAAGCATTACAGAAATAAGGGAACTGTAATGATATCGAAAAGGGTACACTCTTTCGTGTAAACTTAAAATAACTGACCATATAAAACAACTGTAACCGGAGGTTACGAAGTGGAATCCACGTAACACACACAATCAGAAGGAGAGACAAGATGGCGTTCGCTGTCAAACTTGGTTACGATAAGCTGGAACCGACTGACAACAAAAGAAGACAAGAGAATGGATAAGAAAATGAAAAGTCTTTGTTCTGGACTGGGTGACTCTATTCAAAGATTATGATGATGCGGCCGGAAAGTTCTATGGATTTTTCCATCTTTCATGTTGTATGAATAATGTTTCCTAGTATATTAGTTTTATTATATTGGATACTTGGTGTAATTAGATAAGTATGTATGCATGTACAGTATATATATATATATATATATATATATATATATATATATATATATATATATATATATATATATATGTCTCTCTCTCTCTCTCTCTCTCTCTCTCTCTCTCTCTCTCTCTCTCTCTCTATATATATATATATATATATATATATATATATATATATATATATATATATATATACACACAAATATATATAAGTATTAAATGAGATGATCCTACCACTATTAACTTATGCATCAGAAACGTTAAGCCTTACTAAAGCTTTGGAACATAAACTAGTTACAACTCGAAGAGCTATGGAAGGAATAACGATGGGAATAACACTAGAGACAGAAAAAGAGCAACATAGATTCGAGGATATTCTAACATGTAAGAAAACAAGAAATGAACAGGGGCAGGACATTTAATGAAAATGACAGACAATAGATGGATATTAAGAGTAACAGAATGGGTTCCTAGAGATTGCAAACGAAGCAAGAGAAGGAAGAAAAGACGATGGATTGACGACCTATGAACATTTTCGGGTATACAGACTGGCATATAAAGACCATTAATACACGTATGTCGAAGGACAAGTCTAGGGCCTTTGTCCTACTGTAGACTAACAACGGCTGATGATATATATATATATATATATATATATATATATATATATATATATATATATATATATATATATATATATATATATATATATATATATATATATATGTTTTTTCAAAAAGGCCCATAAAAGAAACACAGGAAATATGAATAAATCACACTATATTTCGGTCAATAAACATCGACCCTCTTCAGGATGTAAAGTACAAGTGAGGCTTACAGTTGGGGTATTAAAGCCAACACTTGTTGTTGGCACGGGCCTTTCCCTTGGTTGGCCCGTAGGAGGCTTACAGTGGAGAGTGACGGTTTATATATGAAAGCAAAAGGGTGTGTTCAATTGTTCTATAGTTGTTATAATTGCTGGAAGGATTAGCCAAATTTAATTACATCCAGGTGCGTGTTCTTATTGTTGAGCCGCTTGGAGGAAGTCTTGACCTCTGATGCATGTCTGGTGGCCGGTCTCCGTGGATTATCTTCTTAATGATAGGGTTGAGAAGAGTATTGTCCACTGTGTCAGCTTTCCATTGGCCCCCACATAGGTTCATTGTGTTTGATTGATTTATGATGGCTGATTCCAGGATTTTCCTTCTGTACGGACAGGTACTCTTAAAAAGCAAAGACGACTCACTCCAGTTAATCTGGTGCCCTAAATCCCTAAGGTGAATGAAAATCCCCGAGTTTTCATACCCATATCTAACAGATCTTTTGTGTTCGGATAATCTTTGAGATAGCGAACGGCCAGTTTGCCCAACGTACACTTTTTCACGTTGGGCAAACTGGCCGTTCGCTATCTCAAAGATTATCCGAACACAAAAGATCTGTTAGATATGGGTATGAAAACTCGGGGATTTTCATTCACCTTAGGGATTTAGGGCACCAGATTAACTGGAGTGAGTCGTCTTTGCTTTTTAAGAGTACCTGTCCGTACAGAAGGAAAATCCTGGAATCAGCCATCATAAATCAATCAAACACAATGAACCTATGTGGGGGCCAATGGAAAGCTGACACAATGGACAATACTCTTCTCAACCCTATCATTAAGAAGATAATCCACGGAGACCGGCCACCAGACATGCATCAGAGGTCAAGACTTCCTCCAAGCGGCTCAACAATAAGAACACGCACCTGGATGTAATTAAATTTGGCTAATCCTTCCAGCAATTATAACAACTATAGAACAATTGAACACACCCTTTTGCTTTCATATATAAACCGTCACTCTCCACTGTAAGCCTCAGTCTCGGCCCAGCTCTCGCGCCGACAAGAGCTCTCCAGCCTTCTAAGTTCAGCAGCACCGGACTTGGCAACACCTGGATGGGTGGACTTTTATCCACTCTGTCACTAGGACCTCTCAACTTTGGTTGAAGAGGCCGCATATAAGAAAGAATCCAGTTATTTACTTTGGCTTTTTTGCTAAATAAATAACTGTTGTTGACCTTAGTGACTAGCCCAATTTCATCCAGTATGGCTGATGATGGGCACGACAGTCTCCGCACTTACAGAAGGAGTTTGTACCCCACCTGGATAAATCCCTGCAAGAATGGGGCTCAGCAGTGCAAGTGCAATCGCTGCCTGAGGTACCAGAACTACAGGCAGCAGCTAGCAGACCACATAGGGTTCAAAATAAGGGACCCAACGGTGCTCTCTCACAGGAAAACATGCAATTGTTTTCAGTGCTATACCCTGGTGCTTGAGAGCATCTACCACCTCCTGCAAAGGAAGCACAGGCCAGGATATATGGATATACCATCCTACCCTCCACAGCCTCCTTATCCAGACATTTTCCAGAGGAAATACCGAGTGCAAGCACGGTATAAAGAGACAGTGTCTGCACCCAGTTGCAGCAACTCTCTCCCCTTTGAACGGGACTGTGACTGCCAGTCATGTGTGTATGCTATTTGGAGCAACACTGTAGGCCACAGCTCCCCCACTCGTGCCAAACCAGCCAAGGACTCTGAAGACTCACCTATCCCGGAGCCACCCACTCCATCTCCAGCACCAGCTGTCCAGAAGACACCTGAAAAGATGGAAGCAGAGGACGCTCCACTCACCGCAACTCCGGAACCTGAGACCAACGTTTCAACCATGGATCTAGACCTGACTGCACCGCAACTAGCAGAACTGCACCCTGAGGATTGCAACTGCACTCCATGCCTCTCACAGCTCCTAATGGAGGCTCAGGCAATCACCGAAAATGACCCAAGCTTGGACCTAAACTTGGCCGCTGCTGAGGGACCACAACCACCTGTCAGCCAACCCAAACAGCTTGTCAAATTCAAGATGGCAGCTGTAGAAGGTTCACCGTCATATGCAGCAGTTGCTGCTATTGCCACCGCCAACCCTGGCATCAAGATCACAGCCAGGGCCAACCTGAAAGGGGATTTAATTATATCCCCGAAGGACCTTGCCAGCGTCAACATCCTCCAACAGGAAACCTCCCTGACCCTCCTGGACCCCGAGAAGAGACTCAGACAGGCAGTGATCTATCGGTTTCCTGTCAACATGCCACTGTCATTCGTCACCGACTGCAGCAATGTTGCAAAAGCCGAGAGGAAGCTGGACCACCGCAAACTTCCCACCAAGGAAGTATCAGTCACCTTTATAGGGCAAGTCCCTAAAGCACTGGATTTGGGCCTCTGGGGGAAGTTTCCCATCAGAAGTCCACAGCGAGAACCACTACGCTGTTACAACTGCCAGCGCTATGGACACCAGAAAGAAGAGTGCAGGAACCCTACAATATGCGGAGTCTGCAGCCACCGCCATCCCACACAGGACTGCATTGACGCACACCGGAATGGGACAAAAACCCAGGCAAAATGTCCCAATTGTGCGGGACGTCACCATGCATGGAACAAGAAGTGCCCTGAATTCTTGAAGAGGCTACCAACCCCACTGGCAGCCCCACCGACCAAACCTGAGGCTGCACCAAGGCAGACACTTAACAAACCTGAGGCTGCACCAAGGCAGGCACCGAAACCCCAGAGGATTCAGCGAACCAGGCCTCCCAGACGACAATCCGAGACTCCTCCTCCAGGAGCCCCTACTGCAGCCACGGACCAAGAACCCAGCACTGTTGTTAGCCCAGTTGAAGAGCCAACCTCCAGCGCTGTGAAATCTCCTCCCCAACCCCCAGCAATATCTGCCATCTTATCCCTGGCAGAGGCCCTGCCAGTGGACACCTTGATCCCCCTAGTACTGCAACTACTAGTTAAAGTCTGCTCCCTTGCTAAGACTCCCTCCTCTGTAATTCATTCCCTCCTCAGTCCCTTAGTTTCACCCTCCCCGGTGCAGAGATAGGCATCTATGCTTAAATCTGCCACTTTTTCCTACTACTCGAATTCTTCTCTCCTCTCCCAGTCTCTCCTACTTACTGGGACTTACTACTATCAGCACTTTTACCTACTACTAAAACCTTTCATTTCGGTTCCAAATGGTCCTGATTTTTTGGTCCGCAAGGTCATGCTCTTGGTGCTGAGCGACCACACTGGCAACCACGCTCAAGGGGCTGAGCAGTTGCAAGACCTATCCTTGCCAACCTAGCGACTATGCTCAAGGGGCTGAGCGGTCGCACCTGCAGCTACGCTCAAGGAGCTGAGCGGCTGCAAATCCAGACTTGAGAGACTGGTACTGCTGTGACACTATTGCCTACTTAGGGCAATAAATACTACGGGCTGCTACACAAAAGCCCGTGTCCAGCAGTAAGGCTGGGCAATTTTAACTTACTACCTATTTTTTGTGTTTGATCACCTACGGGCCGAACAATACAAAGGCCCGTGCCAACAAGATATGTTGGCTTTAATACACCAACAACAACAACTGTAAGCCTCACTTGTACTTTACATCCTGAAGAGGGTCGATGTTTATTGACCGAAATATAGTGTGATTTATTCATATTTCCTGTGTTTCTTTTATGGGCCTTTTTGAAAAAACATGTTAAACTGTTCGATTACAGTTATAAATAAGACATATATATATATATATATATATATATATATATATATATATATATATATATATATATATATATATATATATATACACACACACACACATATATATATATATATATATATATATATATATATATATATGTGTGTGTGTGTGTGTGTGTGTGTTTATATAGTAAACATGTCCATAACATATGTTGATTTAATAACCCACTTAATATTGCAGCAATGTATCCAAATATTTAAATTAAATCTAAACGGTTCTGCAATTAATATCAAATGACATTTTATCAAATTACTTTAATACTTGAAACTAAAATTCTCTACGCATCATCCCTTTCGTGTAAATAGATAAAAGTGTACAAACAAACACACACACAGTAAAGGAATTTGCTAATTTTGTAAACATTTTTTTTCGCACAAATGACACAAATAAGTGTGTCGCCAAGCTCTGACTAACACAGATCTATATTCGATTCGCTTGTGATATAGGTCACAATGACAAATCACCGAATTGAATGACAAATATACCCAGATTTATATTTGACAATGTGAATAATACACACCGAGTTCCAGCACTGTGGAAAGATGCAAAAAAGTGTCACACTGACCTAATTATAAAAGATTAAGTGTGTCAAACTGTTATCATATTGCTCTAATCCAGTGGTTCCCAAGCTTTTTTCTGTCATTTGCCCCCTGCACCCAGTTCAACCATCCAGATTTCCCCCTTCATGCCCCGCCCAGCCCTCTTGCCCACTCGCCTGCCTCAGAAATGGGCATGATACTCTAATTCTCCCCTTGAATATCATGTCAGTGAGAACTGATATGATCATGTCAAAATTGAATGGCTAACAACATATTGCCGCACGTACTATGAGGACATTTTCTGCATGTTTTAGTTAGTAGGTAGTGTAATTATTTCCCCCCTGGAAGCTTCATATTTCCCCCCAGGTTGGGAACCACTACTCTAATCTAAAATAGCGTATATAATGGTAATTAAAATGGTTCATGTCTATTCAATTAAAAATATGATCTGCCCCACGAGATGGAGGGATATTCAGCCTGGTCTTAATGGGTAATGGGATAAGCTTTAAGCTGAGCAAACATTGCACGAACCCTTGATCAATAAGAGCAAGAGACCTTGGTTAGAGAAAGGTTATGACGACATAAAAGCGATAATAATAATAGCGGTGCAATGCAGCATTAATACGGTTTTTTGTTTTCCTCCTTTTGTCGTTTGCTTATTATTATTATTATTATTATTATCATTATTAGTATTATTATTATCATTATTAGTATTATTATTATCATTATTATTATTACTATTATTTTTATTATTATTATTACTATTATTATCATCAAAAACCAAACTACAATCCTAGTTGGAAAAGTAAGATGCCATAAGCCCAAGGGTTCCAACGAGGAAAAATAGCCCTGTGAGAAAAGGAAATAAGGAAATAGATAAGCTACAAGAGAAGTAATAAATATTCAAAACAAAATATTTTAGGAATAGTAACAGCATAAAATTAGATCTTTTATATATAAACTATAAAAACTTCAAAACAAACAAGATGAAGAGAAATAAGATAAAACAGCGTGCCCAAGAATACCCTCAAGCAAGAGAACTCTGATCCAAGACAGTGGAAGGCCATGGTACAGAGGTTATAGCACTACCCAAGACTAGAGAACAATGGTTTGATATTGTAGTGTCCTTCTCCTAGAAGAGCTGCTTACCATAGCTAGTCTCTTCTACCCTTACCAAGAGGAAAGTAGCCACTTGTGGTAGTTAACCTCTTGTGCAAAGAAAAATGTTTGGTATTCCCAGTGTTGTCAGGTATCCGAGGACAGGTAAGAATGTGGAATGAATAGGCCATACTATTCGGTTTATGTGTAGGCAAAGACAAAATGATCCGTAACCAGAGAGATGAATCCAACATAGTACTGTCTGGACAGTTAATGGACCCAAAATTACTCTCTAGCAGTTGTATCTCAACGGGTGGCTGGGTCCCTGGATTCAAGTTGTATTTGGAATAAACAGTATTTAAAAAAAAAAAATAACTGGTCTTGAGTTGGCCCTATCACGTTAGAAATATTAATTTTAATTCAAAATATCTATTTTTAAAAGCAACCTTAAACTGCAATATTCATGAAATACTGATTTCATTAAAAAAGAGAACTTTTATTAGTAAAACTTCATCTTAAAAACTCAAGTTCTCAAAAACTAACAATTGTCCACGCGAACTAGAAATTTACTTTCCAAATATAAAAATATTCAATGTATTCATAGAAATTACATAACTTTTCTGAAAAAAAAAATGTTGTGTTCAAGCTATAACGAAAGGCAGTTTTGAGAGAAAGGATAAAATATTTATCGCAAAAACTATTTTTTTTTTTCTAAAAGAACCAAAATATTAATATCCAGGCTACAAGGAACGTTTATGATCAGGCAAAATAATTAAAACAACAACAATCACTTTATGGAAAACGTTGAACCTTTGTGTTCAGGTGACAAAGAATCGTTTTGAAGACGACGAAGAAGCCTTACCCTTAGGGGACATGTCTCCACTCCACACAGAGCCTTGGAAACACCTGGGAAAGATTCTCTCTCTCTCTCTCTCTCT
>NC_090735.1:127533022-127558022 GCF_036898095.1 Palaemon carinicauda | reverse complement strand
GAGAGGAAGTAATCATACCCTGGTGAGAAGTAGGGGTTGTGTGTATGCATATAAGTCTAAATATATATCCGTCGTTTTTTACGACTAACGTACAAACAAACACACACACATGTATATATGTGAATGTGTGTATATATATATATATATATATATATATATATATATATATATATATATATATATATATATGTATATATATATTATATATATAATATATATATATATATATATATATATAGTATATATATATATATATATATATATATATATATATATATATATATAAATATATATATTATCAGTTTGCCAATAGTTTAAAAACGGCAATCATTACTATAAGTAAAGCATTTAGTTCTCGGGTGACACTTATGTAAAAGGTTAACAGACACATTAGAGACAAAAACTAATATTACTGATACGAAAATGAAAATACGAAATAAGATGAACTAAACCATAAAGAACAAGGGACAATAGTTCACACAGGGAGATTTTGTCGTATCAGCAATTAAAAGAAGACACTGCATTCGGCAGTTCCTCAACAAAAGGGGGTGAGATCTCCGAATCCCGACTTCATGGAAATAGTTGATCTTACATCTATGCCATACTTTTTACTCCAGAGGAATAGTATGAAAATAGTATATCTTATATTTATGACATACGTTTTACCCTAGAGAAATAGTCTATCTTATAACTATGACATATTCTTCTTTCCTCCCCCTATAGCAATAAGAGAAACAGGTTGAATACACTTCGTTAAAAACAATATTCCTTTAATATAAGGGTCGGGATCTGTTTCAAAAAGGATTTTCTCCGTGCGCTTTTACCTTCTGTTTATAACAGTCCTCACTAAAAACTTCGTTTTAGGAACTCTATTATTTATATTCTGTTCGTGTTATATTTTCTTTATTTATTATTTTTTTTATGGATTTAAGAAAGACGCTGTGTGGTTCTTCCATAATGTCCCCCATGTGAATATGTATAGGAATTGATAAAGGAAAAGCGCATTTTACGCTTATATTGTCCAGTGTATATACGTTATATTGTACGTGATTAAATAGTTGTTTAAAGCAAGTATTCGGAATGCGCGATAATACAAACAGACTATTATTATGAATGTACAAGTGTTTTCTTTATAAGTATGTTACGGCAAAATCACGTCTTAGTAAGGAAGTAACATCTTTCAAGAAAAATACTTTTCGGTAAATATCATAAATCAGATTTTCAATACCCTTTTGTTGTTACGTTATACAAAATATTACTAAAATATTTCAAATAGTTTTATTTATTTAAACTGCAATAGCAATGAAGCAACCTGTCGACATTTTGACCAAAATCATCAGCAACTGATTTATGCCTTACATGAACTAAACATTTTGAAGTCTATTCACATTATCAGTTATGATATTTACATTTTTCCGTCTTCAAAATTTCCTCTATTATTTATTATCAAATATCCCCTAAAAATTGCAACTGATATATATATATATATATATATATATATATATATATATATATATATATATATATATATAATATATATATATATATATATATATATATATATATATATATACGCATATATATTATATATATACATATATATTATATATATATACATATATATATGATATATATGCATATATATATATATATATATATATATATATATATATATATATATATATATATATATATATATATATATACATACACATATCGTGTTTAGAAAGACAATTCTTGCTATAAAATAATATGAGAGCACAGGAAATAAGGCAAAAATAATTATATTAGTAATGAAGAATTTGGGAGCAAACACAAGTCAACAGTAATGAAGTAATCAATACATTTGGATTTTTTAAAGCAAATTTCCATTATTCAAAGAAAAAAAAATATTACCCATAATGTTGGCTGCTTTGATTACGTAGGAGAGTTGAGTAGAATTATTATTATTATTATTATTATTATTATTATTATCATTATTATCATTATTATTATTATTATTATTATTATTATTATTAATAGCCAAGCTACATCTCTAATTGGAAAAGCAAGATGCTATAAGCCCAAGGGCTCCAAGGAAATGAAACAAGGAAATAAATGAACGATATAGGAAGTAATGAAAAATTAAAATAAAATATTTTTAAAAACATTAAAACAGATAATTCATATATAACTATAAAAAGACTTATGTCAGCCTGCTCAACATAAAAACATTTGTTGTAACTTCAAACTCTTGAAATAGTTCATTGTAATCACTTCTATTTTGGTTTTATTTTGTTTCACTCATAATTTGAAAACACCACCAATAGTATCTAATGATTCATGATCTTTTAAAACATATTTTCTAAAACCAGGAATCACTACCCCCTTTCGCAGAAAGTTAAAATCACAAAATTACAGTCATTTTCAATAACAAACATTAGAAAACTACATATCTCTAAGAAAAATCTTGACAGTTATAAATCACAGAAAAAAAAGTTTAGGCCTACCTGTGAGGATCTATTCAACAGCTTCAAAACTCCACAAAGGACCTCAAAAAGGAGTCTTGAAATTTCAACGTTTTATTTCATTTATCAGTGGCTTATGCACTCACACGAGTGAACCTTCTGATCTTCTAAGTGTTTCGTCCACTCTTCAGCTCTACATGCATGGCAACGTAATTTCTTGAGTGAAAAGTTATGACATGTTGAATGAGAGAGAGAAAAAAAAAACTACTTGCTTGAAACATAATACGGAGCTAAAGAAAGGGACAAATATATCAACCATCTAACCACGAAATACTACTATAATATTGTTTATAACAAGTGAAATTCTACTTTTGTATTAATAACATCTACACAATTGACCAAGGACAGTTTTTGAAATAATTAAACAAATGAATTAGTGGAAAATCGAAATTTGGAGATGAGATGGACATTTTCTTTTACTCAAAATTAATCATGAAATTTCCACACAAATTATAAATAATATATTGTTTCGTTTAAGAAGAGATGAATGACTCCATAGAAAAAACACACTCATTGGCATTAAATTCTAATTTTGAATCAAACACAAACATATACATCGACCGCCACATTCACTTCATTAGTATGAATAATTTCATCGCTATTTCCCTTTTAAGAAACATAACTGGTCCATTTCTGTTATATATATATATATATATATATATATATATATATATATATATATATATATATATATATATATATATATATATATATATATATATATATATCAATACCATGATAATTATTTTAGGAATTTCAAAGTACTATTCACTTATAAATACTGGTTTGTAGTGTGAACTAAGGTAGACCACAGAAACAACATTAATAGGGAACCCACTTCCTTTCAGGTTAAATCCAGGGACACAAAAACCAGATTTACTGGACAAGATCTTCACTCAATAATCGAGAAACACATCAGCAATCCTTATTTTCCATGAATAACCAGTAGTTATAAACAAGTGCCCCGTTCCCTTAAAATCTCGACCTTCTTTACTTTTGTTACATAACTTCCTAAGACATTTATGTATGCATGTATGTATATATAATACTAGCTGAACTCGGGACGGATACTGTTTATGAGATCGGCATTGTCCTTCGTTGATGTCGCTTACTATCACGCAGTTCACTGTAATGTTGCTACATTTAACAGCATATTCAAGAGGGCTACATGATAGCTGTGTCTTTTCAATTGTAAATATCACCATGGAATTTGGCATGAACAGAGAAACTGTTTCCCACCAATCCCTGAAATTTTCATTTGGATATGTGAATTATTCCAAGAACAATTTACCCCACAGCCAAAATTAACCCTTCAACCCATACAGAAATAAACGTTTGCTGTGGATTTTCTATGGCAGATATTGACATGAAAATAGGTAAGGATAAAGTAAATATCTATTCCAGAGATCCCTGAAAATTTCATTTAGATATGTGAAGTATTCTACGATTAATTTACGACGCCGCCGAAAATCGACCTCGCGTGGATGTCGAAAAATGCCTACTGTGACTTTTCTATGGTAAGTATCCATACGAAAATTGATAAGAATGTAGTGCACATACCACCCACCAAACCCTGTGAAAATCATTTGGATATCTGTAAAACTCCTCACTGATATTTTAGCTGAAAGTCGTCACTTACGAACTAAAGTGACAACCAGGGCAGGCCTAAAGCAGTTATGAACATGAAAATTGGCAGAAACAAAGCTTATATAACTCTAAATAATCCCTCAAGATTTCATTTGCATATATTTATTGGTATAGGAGTTATTGACTCTGCCGCCGAAAATATCAGCTGCTCCCCCCCTCCCAAATCTATGATTAAGGAATGACTGGGCTACGGGTTGGGTGAGATATCTTTAAAAAAAAAAAGGTGGCATTTCATATAAGGTCACTCACTTCGTTCGCGACAATAATCATATATATATATATATATATATATATATATATATATATATATATATATATATATATATATATATATAATATATATATATATATATATATATATATATATATACATATATATATATTACTTTTCATACTATATACACATGACATGTGGTTTGGCCTAGAAAACAAGCTTGTTGCATATGCAGATGATGCAACTCTCTTTGCATCAATTCCATCCCCTGAATGTAGATCTAGGGTTGGTGAATCCCTTAATAGAGATTTAGCTAGAATTAGTGCATGGTGCAAATTATGGGGTATGAAGTTGAATCCTAACAAAACTCAAAGTGTGATTGTAAGTAGGTCAAGGACGGTGGCTCCTCAACATCCGGATCTCAGTATTGATAATGTTTCTTTAAATATGTATGACTCTTTCAAAATTTTAGGTGTGATTCTCGACAGTAAATTTACTTTTGAGAAACATATAAGGTCTCTGTCTTCTTCAATTGCACAAAAAATAGGCTTATTGAGAAAGTCTTTCAAGATTTTCGGTGATCAATCTATTCTGAAGTAGTGTTTTAATTCTTTCATTCTACCTTGTTTTGAGTATTGTTCTCCTGTTTGGTCTTCAGCTGCTGATTCTCATCTTAATTTGTTGGACAGAAACTTACGGTCTATTAAATTTCTTATTCCTGATCTAGATATTAATCTCTGGCACCGTCGTTCAATTAGTTCATTATGCATGTTGCATAAGATTTTTCATAACTCTGACCATCCTTTACATTCAGATCTCCCTGGACAATTCTATCCTGTTCGTAATACTAGGCAGGCAGTTAATTCTAATAGCCAGGCCTTCTCCATCACGAGACTCAATACTACGCAGTACTCTAGAAGTTTTATTCCAGCTGTTACCAAGTTGTGGAATGATCTTCCTAAACGGGTGGTTGAATCAGTAGAACTTCAAAAGTTCAAAGTTGGAGCAAATGCTTTTTTGTTGACCAGGCGGACATGAGTCTTTTTATAGTTTATTTATGACATATTTGTTTTTGATGCTGTTAATAGTTTATATATGATATGTCTGTTTTGACGTTGTTACTGTTTTTAGAATGATTTATTGTTAATTTGTTCTCTTCATTTATTTATTTCCTTATTTCCTTTCCTCACTGGGCTATTTTTCCCTGTTGGAGCCCCTGGGCTTATAGCATCTTGCTTTTACAACTAGGGTTGTAGCTTGGATAGTAATAATAATAATAATAATATATATATATATATATATATACACACACACACAGTATATATATATACACAGTATATATATATATATATATATATATATATATATATATATATATATATATATATATATATATACACACACACACACATATATATATATATATATATATATATATATATATATATATATATATATATATATTACCACCAAATAAGTTTACACTCGATCATATATAAAATATTTACAAAGATCATATTAGGCCGAAGAGATGACAGCTAAACTTTAGTTAACCAAGAGACCATGCAGGCTTTAAAAGTGGGTATCCAACAACTGACCATCTCCATGTAATTACACAGCTAATGAAAAAAAATCAACCGAGTATGACAAACCACTATGTATGAGGCAGAGTTGCCAGGTTTTCCAGATGAGAAAAGGCCAACGTCTGATGAATTACAGCTTTAAAAAACCAACCTAATAGTAGAAAGAGGCCGAAAATATAGCATTTAAGGCTAACCAATTTCAAAACGGCCATGTTTAGGTATTTACCACGAAAAAATGCCAAATTTGGAGGGTTTTTTTTCGGGGGGGGGGAGGCCAACCTGGCAACTCTGGTATGAGGACACTTTTGAGTCTGTCAAAACTCCATGAATAATATCCTTAAAGACAAAGAATACATGAATCTTATGTTAGAACACTTCAAGATATCTATACTGGAATTACATTAGTCCTAAACCTACATAAAGATAGTGAGAAAATTCCAATTGAAAAAGGAGTTAGACAGGAAGACCTCCGTCTCCTAAATTATTCACAGCATGCCTAGAAGAGGTTTTCAAAAATTCAGGTTGGGGAAATGTAGAAATTAACATTAATGGGAAATACCTTAACAACTTGAGATCTGCAGATGACACAGTTGTGTTTAGTGCATCATGGGAGGAATTACAAAAGATGATAGAACATTTGAATAAACCAGAAATGTAGGACTGAAAATGAATATGAGTAAATATAAGATAATGCTCAATGAAAATGCAGAGACAACAAATAAGGGTTATGGACTAACCTCTAGAGAGTGTTAATGAATATACGTACTTAGGACAGACAATTAAGTGTTTTCCCAGAAGATGCAATAGAAAATAAAAGAAGGCTAAGCATAGGATAGAGAGCTTTTGGTAAACAAAAACGAGATTATGAAAAGTCGAATGCCACGTTCTGCCTTTAAAAGGAAAAGTATATAATCAGATGGTGTTACCAGTATCAACTTATACATCAGAAACTTGGGGTTACAACTCGAAGAGCTATAGAATGAATAATCATGGAAACGACACTAAGAGACAGAAAAAAGGGCAACATGATACGAGAGCAAATTAAAGAGGATGATATTCTAACAAAATGTAAGAAAGAGAAATGGACATGGGCAGGAAATATAACGAGAATGACAGATACTAGATGAACATTAAGAATATCAAAATGGGTCTCTAGAGATTACAAAAGAAGCAGGGGAAGGAAGAGAAGACGATGGATTGACAGCTAAGAAAATTTGCGGGAATATACGGCCATAGGAAGACCATAAACAGACAAGAGTAGATCATGTCTGAGGCCTTTGGTCTGCAGTGGACTAGCAACGACTGATGATGATGATGCGTGTGTGAGTGAGTGCTCCTCATCCCAGATTTGGCTTGAAAGTAGCGTGAATCGAAACATAAGATACAGCATCGGTCTTATTGAAAAAAAGAAAAGAAAAAGGGGGCTTTCCAAAAGATACGTTCCCTTTAAACACATCTTTAAAACCATCATTAGCGTAATCATACTTCCTCCATTTCTCCTTTTCGGGAGGGGCACGTTGCAAAGGAAGGGGGAAGGGTAGCAGTGTAAGGGATTTGGAAGGGGGAAGGGGAAAGGGGGTGGAAGTCTACGAGGATCTGTCGGCCCAATTCCCTAATTATTATTAAGTTTCCTGAGATGCGTAGGAAGGCAACGAGCATATGAGGAAATCCTAGCTGCTAACGCGAGAATTTAAAGAGCTTCCAGCATATTAATCTCGAACACTGACTTAGATCTGAAAGATGACGTTTTATAATGAGAACAACCACGATTTTCATTCTGAAGTTGGGCCGTTGCCTTAAGTTCGTGTGATTTATTTGCATGTCAGATGGCATGAACAACACTCCTATTTTGGCGAGGATTCGAACCAATACCTCTTTCGGTTTGAACTAGGATGATAGCGACTTCATCAGTCTCCTTGCTAGTAACATTAACGACCTAAAATTAAAAGTAAGTGTCTCTATTAGCACACACAATGTGTGACTCAGAGCGTTACCAATTCTAATGACGAAAGAAATGAACACGCGGCTACGCAATTTGAAACATGATCCAGTCAATTCCCATGAAGCTAGTTATGACACATCACTCATTTTAGTTAATAAACACTGCCTGCCAAAGGCCAATACAATCGAATGCGCCATTTCTTTAAGTCACCCAGATACTTGAAAAGAAAGAAAACGGACAAAACACAACTTGGCGAGAAACTATAGTAAAAAAAAATAGCTTAAAGGTGAAGAAATCTTTTAGTTCCTCAAAGGTCATAAATAACCCTCCTGATTCATGGTCGAAAAGCCCACCCAAATAAATACACCCCTACATAACCCAGCGACCCACACCGTAACCAAACCATATTATCAAACAGGTTGAACGTTACGCCCATTTTATCCCATAGACTGTCGTCACACCTAACAGGCCTACAATACCGTATCTCTCCCCACACCGTGTTACATCTATACACAAATATTTCCATTCAGCCAGATGAATGCCTACACAAGAAAGGAAAATTGTCCGCTGTACCGGACAGCTAAACACACAGCAGCGCTGGGTATATTAAAAGGTATGATCACAGCAATACTAGTGTATATAACTGCCTGGTATATTTCATTAATACATATTAAAGTAGATGCTTTAATCTTTCTCTGTCTCAGCTGTTATTACAGAGAAATCTTTCAAAATATCTAGGAGCAGATTACTCTCTCTCTCTCTCTCTCTCTCTCTCTCTCTCTCTCTCTCTCTCTCTCTCTCTCTCTCTCTCTCTCTTCCCTTGACTATTACCTTAGACTGCGTTAATAATTGCCTATCAATCCATCAGTGTCCACGACCGATAACCTAGAATATGGCACCAAGCCCCAAGGTTTAAACACATCAAGGAGATCCCCTCATAATTCCATAATCCCTGCAGCCACCTGACCTTGTTTAACACGCCAACGAAGTGATAAGTCATTAATTTTCATCAGTGATAATAATCGAACGAGAGAGAGAGAGAGAGAGAGAGAGAGAGAGAGAGAGAGAGAGAGAGAGAGAGAGAGAGAGAGAGAGAGAGAGAGAGAGAGAGAGAGAGAGAATGCTGTATTTGGTAATGAAATAAGGATGCAGTTTCCCCAATGGCAAGATTCGAACGTGTGTTAGATTACATAGCGGTTTACCACTAACCTACCCATTCTAACGGGAAGGAAGGAAGGAAGTTTCTTCATCTCATCCTAATATAAAGATGAAAGATGTGTGTGTGTATGATGTATGTATGTATGTATGTATGTATATATATACATACATACATATATATACATACATGTGTATATACATATATATAGGCTACATGTATATACAAGCACATACACAGTATATATGTGACAGATTCAAAGTACATGAAATATATAATAGTCATCAGATATGAAGTATATACATAAATGCTATATATATATATATATATATATATATATATATATATATATATATATATATATATATATATATATATATATATATATATATATAAATAGACAAATAGACGTACATATATGAATACATGCATACATATATGCACACGCACACACATATACTGTATATACACACATGATATTTTGACATGTGATTTGCGGTTTCTTACAGTGCATAAGGCAAACAAACATGTAGACAGGAGAAAACAAAATTTCTGTACAGTAAAGTTACATGGAAATTCAACTATCTTTCAGTCTCTACAACCAAAGGCCTTTTATCACCCAACCCTCACCCAAATATAGTACCTTGCTGCATGGGCGGGGTCGTGAATCGTAACATATTGGTCATCAGTGGCTTTCTCTTTGAGTTCACCCACACTAGTTTCCGTTATAAAATCTCCCTCTGCGAAGTTCACTTTTTTGTGTGTACATACAAACAGTCATACAGCATATATCATATTAAAATCAAAAATTTTAAGTAATTTTTATTTTTCCTAACATACTTATCGAGAACTACTTTCTTTTGGAGTCACTTGGTGATCTCTCTTTCTCGACCAAGGTTTTTGGCGCCGTTATCCCACCACTCCGTTCTCTATATAGGCCTACCCCCGCCGCCAAAGAATGCGCTCCGAGGGCAGGATTAGGGCAGGTCACTGCTTCTCTGGGCCATTCTCCTCATTAAGTTCGTCGTACAGCCCAACTTGGCAATGGAAGGATGGCACTCGGGGACGGAAGGGAGGGCCATTACCCGAAAGTAGTTCTCGGTAAGTAAGTTAGGAAAAATAAAAATTGCTTAAAATTTTTTATTTGTTCCAACACGAATACTTACCTCGAACTACTTTCTTTTGGAGACTTATACTTTAGGAGGCGGGAGTGCTATTCTGACACTTGACTCGGCACGTAGGGCCTAGAGGGCTATGGAATGCGGGGCCTATCAGAGTACGGGAGTGAGGGTAACTGCGCAACCTTACGCTATTACCTAAGATTTTACCTCTTAAAAAATTATTCTGACGATTTCCTCCGGATGTAGTCGCGAAGAATGTGTTCATCGTTGGGTACAGCCTCTGGCCTTACCACTACACAGCCCGGAGGGCGGCCATGACTGTCCCAATGGAGAACCCGTCCAAGGATTTCCTTGAATAACCCTTGAGGTAATGGGCAGTAAAGGTTGACTGGTGCGACCAAGTGCTTGTCTGTAGGATCTGCCTCACTGCCATGTTTCTCTCAAAGGGCAAGGGGGTGCTCAGACCCCTGATGTCATGGGTCCGGGGAGTGCCTGGCACTGCCATTTTATCCTCTTCATAGGTTCTAGCGATGACTTGTCTCAGCTAGCAGGAAATGGTGTTCTTGGAAACTTGCTTCCTATTAACACCTGTGGAAACGAAGAGGTTTCTGATACCTGGTCGGAGTGAGAGAAGTCGAATGACAAACCATGGATCTCTACCACTCTCTTATCGGACGCCAAGGCCAGCAAGAAGACGGCCTTGAGGGTGAGATCTTTGTTCACGATATCTTTCAAGTGTTCAAAGGGGGAACGACACATCATCTTCCGGACCTTGCCTAAGTCCCACTGGGGCACCTTTCCCGCCTGAGGGGGGTAAGACTGCTCGAAGCTTTTGACAAGCATCGCTATGTGTCTCGAGGCCCCCAGGTCGATGCCCTTCAGGAGGAAGACTTGGCCTAAGGCAGCCCGAACCCCTTTTTATGGCTGGGATTGACATCTCCGCTTTGTCCTTGAGAAACACCAGAAAATCTGCCATGTCTGGGACAGAGGCCTTAAGAGGTCTAATGTGCCTCTCAGAGCACCACTTCGTGACGGAGGTCCATTTTGACTGGAAGACCGCGGTTGACGACTTTCTTAGGAATAGAGACATTCTCTTAGCCGTGGAGGAAGAATATCCTTCTTTCTTCAGGAGCCGCTCTTAGTCTTCAGTCGTGAAGACGTAGGGAGAGTGGCCTGTCGTGGAACTTGAGAAAGTGAGGCTGGTGCAGAGGGTCTGACCTGACGGACAGAGGCCACGGCGGTTGACTCGATAGGTCTTTTAGATCCGCGAACCACTCTCTCTCTCCAGCCACCAGGGCGCTACCAAAGTCATCTGTAGGTTTCGGGCCGTCTTTACTCTGCTGAGCACTTGTCTTATCAACGTGAAAAAGGGGAAAGGCGTACACATCCAGATTGTCCCACTTGCGCTGAAAAGAGTCTTCTAAGGATGCTTTCGGGTCTGGTACAGGGGAGCAATAGACTGGGAGTTGGGCGTTGAGGCTGTTGCAAAGCGGTCAACCACCGGGGAACCCCAGCGTTGAATGATGAGCTTGGCTATTCCTGGGAGAAGGGACCATTCTGTCCCTACTATGTGGCCCATTCTGCTGAGGCCGTCGGCCAGAACGTTTTTCTTCCCGGGAATGAACCTTGCTAACATCACCCCTTGATTTTCTTCCACTCAATCTAGACTCTCTATGGTGAGATCGCACAACTCCTTCGACTACAAGTACCCTGCTTCTTTATGTATGCCACTACCGTGGCGTTGTCGCTCATCCACGCCACGGTGTTCCCCTTTAGCAGACTTGCGAAGTGTAGGCACGCCTTCTGGACTGCTTCCAACTCCAGAACATTGTGTGGAGTTGCCTCTCCCCTTCCAACCAGGTCTCTCGTGCCGTTTCGTCGAGGGGAAGGATTCCCCATCCCTGGTTGGAGGCGTCTGTGAACAGTAGTAACTCGGGAGGGCCGGTCCCGAAGGTCGTCCCCTTGAGTGAGTTCGACTGGCAATACCACCATTCTAGGGAGGGTCTCGTGTCTGGAATGACTGGGATTAGCACCTGCTGCGAACCTGTCTGTCACCAGAGGTTCCTGAGATTCCATTGGATGGATTTGAGCCTTACCCTCCCTTGGGGAACTAGGTTCTCCAGTGAGACCATGTGACCTATCAGCCTCTGCCCGTCTTCCGCCCTCCTGGGGTGTTCTGACAGGAAGGGCTGACTAATGAGCCTGAGGTTTCTTATCTTATCCTCCGAAGGGAAAAATTCTCCCCGAAAGATGTCTAATGTTATTCCCCAGTAGTTCATTCCGGTGGAAGGGGATAGATTTGACTACTTCGGGTTGATTAAGTTCCCCAGATCCTTGCAAAACTGGAGGAGACTTCTCCCTTGTCCCTCCAAGAGGACCCTTGAGGCGGGAAGAAGCCACCAGGCGTCCAGGTATCTGCTAAGGCGGATGCCTCGTTCGTGAGCCCCCACTGCGACAGCCGTGGAGACTCTCGTGAACACTTGGGGTGCTGTTGACAGACCAAAGAAAAAGGGGTCCTGAATTGCAGGATCTGGGAACCCTATTTCACCCGGAGGAACTTCCGACCCGAGGTGTGGACCGAAATCTGGAAGTATGCGTCCTTGGGGTCGATGGTCATCCTACAATCTTTCTCCCTCAAGGACAGCAGGACTGAATTCTGAGTGTCCATTTTGAAGTCCGTCTTCCTGACGAACCTGTTGAGAGCTGACAGATCTATAACCGGTCTCCACCCCCCGGTCGCTTTTTCCACCAGGAATAGGCGACTGTAGAAACCTGGCCCTGGGAGAAGAACTTCTTCCATGGTACCCTTCTCTAGCATGGACGACACCTCCTCTTCAAGGGCGGTCCTCTTTAACGGGTCTTTGGGATCTAGCCATTCTATCCGGTTGGCCGGAAAAAGCGTGGGTGGTTCCGTTAGGAATGAAAGCCCGTAGCCCTTCTTTAGTACGGACACTGTCCAAGGTTCCGCTCCTTGAGCCCTCCATGCTTGCCAATGACGTCTGAGTCATCCTCCAACCCGAGGGTTGGGTGGGGAAAGGGGGCCTCCCACTCTATCTTCTTCTAGAGGGGCGGCCTGAACTGTCTCCCCTAGAGGCGGAGTAACCCGACCTGAAGGAGCTAGAGGGCGCTGGAGCTCCCCTGCGGGGGGGCTGAGGCGTTGCGTACCAGGAGGAAGAGGGGGGCTTCTCTCCTCGTAGTGCTGGTAGAGGCTTGGGGTGTCGCGGCACTATCCGAGAGAGACCTCTTATAGGGCGGTCTCCTAGGAGTCGTAGGTCTGGGGACGTTAGTCTCCTTCTATTTCAAGACCCTCTCCATTATGGCTTCTAGTTCCTTCCGAGGAAACAGAGACTCTCCCCACAAGGGAAAGCTGCGAATGGCTCGCGTCTCCCTGTCTGGTGCCTTCCAAGACACCTTCGCCAGAACAGTGTCTCGCTTCCAGAACACCCAGTTAGCTGTTAGTGCGAGAGACTAATATGTCAATAACCTAAGGGTTGAAGGCCTTGCTGGACAGGGTCCTCGGGGTCAAAGGAGGCTTGTACACCTCCCAAAGTGTAAGCCCACCGAGGCTCTACTGTCTGAAACGCCTTGACTAAGGATGTCCTGCTGACCCCCCCTTAAAGGTTGGGGGACCCCGGCATTGCTGGCCACTACCTTGCCGACATACTCCTGCTCTAGGACTAGATCTCGGGTTAGAGGAAGTGCTAGGGACGTCTTAGGTTGGAAGGAGTCTGCATGATCCTCAAAAAGGCTTGACTTCCAGGAAACTACATCCGTAGTTGCAGGTTCCGGTACTTGTGGTGTCTTCTGCAAAGGCTAACCACTCTCCTATAGACGGAGTCCTCCGTCAGGGAGTGCTCCTCTCCGTCAGCTGAGGACCCGGCTTGGGGCCGGGGAGCTGGGTTACCGGGCACGCCGACTGGATGTCTAGCTCTTTGGGGCCAGGGGCGCCGTCCTGCCGAGGTACTGGATTTCATCTGCGGGGACGTCCGCACCAGCGGCCTGGGTTAGCGCAAGCAACGCTGGTTCAGCGGGGACTCCCGTCGGCCCAAGGCTCTGGGTGCCGAGGATGCGGTTCCCGTGGGCTGACCCGACAGCGGGAACCGTTCCTTCTGACCCGAAGGCCGCACCAGCCGGGCTGGTTCGGCCAGGCCGCCCGACCAGAAGCGCGTTTCCCCCGCTGGGCGGGGTTAACCGGAGGCTTCGGGGACTTACTTACCTGTAGAGTCCTTCCTACCGCTTGATCTCGAGGCGCCGGGTCACCGGGCACTCCCCTGGCGCTTCGGTTCTGGAATACCAGGCACTCCCTTGCGGTGGTACCGGTCTTTCCCGGCGGGGAGCTCCGCACCAGGTTCAGGGTCAGAACCGGCAACGCCGTACCGTCGAGGACTACTGTTCATGTATTCTTTCCGGGGGACGCGGACGCGGATCCTCGTGGGCTGACCCGACGGAGGGAACCGTTCCTTTTAAGTCCGAGGGCCGAACCAGCTGTGCTGATTCGGCCAGGCTGCCCGTAAAGAAGCCCGGTTACACCTGCGGGCGGGCTGGGGGACGCGGACGCGGATCCCCGTGGGCTGACCCGACGGAAGGAACCGTTCCTTTTAAACCCGAGGGCCGAACCAGCTGTGCTGATTCGGCCAGGCTGCCCGTAAAGAAGCTCGGTTACACCCGTTGGTGGGGTGAACCGGAAGCTTCGCGGTCTTACGCCTGCCTGAAGAGGCCTTCTCACATTTCTCCCTGCGAGGGTTATATCTGCGTCTGGAGGATGGCCTTCGTGGTGAGAAAAAACCCTGGGTTGCCGGTCAGGGGAACGCTGCAATACAGACCTGGGAGGCTCCTTCTCGGCGAGGCCCTCGGCTGCAGAAGAGACTGAAAAATACGCTAAGAGACTGGAGAAGAATTGGGGACATTTTTCCCCCACATGGGGTCATCAGAGGAGACGTGGCCTGCTTACACCAGGACTCCGTCTCCCCACACACTCTCGAAAGTAGTACTTACCTCGAACTACTTCTTAAGAGTTATCTACTTCACAGTAAACCAACCTCGTCTCCTACTCTGGGTAGGAGAGGGTGGTAGGGAAGCTCTGTCAGGCGGGACGCCCAGCGCTAGTCTTCTTAGGCAAACCCTTCGTCGCCTACTTCTTCTTGGTGCTATACCGCACCCACTCAAACTCTTGGGGAAGAGCAATGGGCACTTCCCCGCAACTGACTTACCTCGTCCCCTACTCTGGGTAGGGGAAGATGGCTGTATAAGAATCTCTATTCGACGAGGCATCGGGGATTAAGTTAGCGAGGAGAGGCTCGTCTTCCTATGAGCCTCTTGGATGTATTCTTCCTTTTGGTGCCGAAGTGCACTCACTGCACTACGTTCCAGGACCAGTAGTCCTGACACGTGGTTGAAGGGGAACATAAGCTGCCCCTACACGGCTAACACCGAGGATAAGGGGAGGAAGAATGATTTATTGTAAATATTGGTCCTTTCAGCTATTAATTCCTTGAAGGAATTCAAGGAATACTGTTCCATAACGCACACAACGCACGACACAAGCACTTAAGGAAAAGAATTAAACACCGGGTAAGGACACGGTTGAAAAGTGAACGCACAGGAACACTTGGGAAGCACACTGCGAAAAAACACAAGTCCCCACGCTGGGAACACGTGGGACACTAAATGCGCACAAAGGATCAAGAGAGACTTGAGAGTGAGGTGTTGAACACCTCACGACCAAGAACTTAATGGGGAGAATGGCCCAGAGAAGCAGTGACCTGCCCTAATCCTGCCCTCGGGGCGCATTCTTTGGCGGCGGGGGTAGGCCTATATAGAGAGCGGAGTGGGGGGATAACGGCGCCAAAAACCTTGGTCGAGAAAGAGAGATCACCAAGTGACTCCAAAAGAAAGTAGTTCGAGGTAAGTATTCGTGTTGGAACAAACACATGATTATATGTGTATAGAAATCACGAAAGCTGAGACGTGAAAGCATAAAATATGTATTAAGTTCACGAAAGGAAAATGGAGACTTGATTGGAGTTAGTCCTTTCGTCATATTGGTGACACCCGGACTTATAATGAGAATACAGATAAAAAGAAATTACATTAATACAGGAGAATGCGATCTCACAGCTCTCAGTTTCATAAGTCAAACTCTCCTGTATAAATGCGATCTATTTGTACATGTATTCACATTGTGAGTCAGTCGATGTCAATAATAGGATGAACATTGAAAGTACTAACTCCAACCAAGTCTTTTCAGTTTCCTTTCGTGGTCTTAATATATGTCTTGCATCATCATCATCTCCTCCTAGGTATATTGACGCAAAGGGCCTCGGTTAGATTTCGCCAGTCGTCTCTAATCAATATGTCTCCATTTATCATCTCCCACTTCACGCTTCATAGTCCTCAGCCAGGTAGGCTTAGGTCTTCCTACTCTTCTAGTGCCTTGTAGAGCCCAGTTGAAGGTTTGATGAAATAATCTTTCTTGGGGAGATAAGTATACATAAAAAATTACTTACAAAATTAAGCTACTTGTAACTATTCCATCTGGTGCATAGCAGTAATATAACATAACATGTTATCTTGTCTCCAGCGAGATCAATATTGGAAACAAGCAAGATAGTAATAAAGAGGAAAGAGAAGATGGACAGACGTCAAAGGATTCAATTACCACCACAAAAACAAAAATGCCAGGTATTCTGCAAAAGGCGTGAAACAAATTCCTTTGAAGTGAGAGACCCTTTTCGAATCAATGTCAGATTGAAATGAAAGGGTGGAAAAAATTTTCATTTGGAAAACAAAAAATCCAAAAAGCATCCATTATTAAAAATCTGTGTTAAAGTCCTTAAAAATTTCTATTTCGTTTAATTATTGCGCCATTCCAAGTAAAGAAATGAAAGGACGTATTGTAATTTTGAATGATGAAAATTACATTATTGTTATTATTCTATATGTCCCATATTTGTAGTATTGGAAAAATAATACAAAATTTATCAATAATTACGACTGTACTCAAAATTAGAAAAATATAGAGTACAAGAAGCAGAGGGGAAGTATATGATTTAACATCTTTCTAGCTAAACTGTCAAAGCTGTTAACACAAATAAGGACTCCAAATCATTCCGTGGTTGGTACCCACACGTAGACATCTAAAAATGTTAAACTGAATTTAAATAACTAACGCCTCCAACACCACGGGCCACAATTATTTCTAGACCGTAAAGAAAAGGCTACGATACATGTAAATTTTGCCCCAGTGTTAGAACCCAAGTATGGGCTTCCAAGCCCTCTCGAGACGGCAAATGGTTCAAAATCATGAATATGAATCAAACTGAGCTTCCAAAAATTGAAACGATGTTCAAGACAAAAACATATAAATGGACGATTATTGCATGAACCAAGCTGGAGTTGCAAAAATTGAAGCGATGTTCAAGACAAAAAATTTAAATGGACGATTATTGCACGAACCAAGCTGGAGTTCCAAAAATTGAACCGATGAGGTAACTGTTTTAATGAACTGCAATCTTCTCCCCCCCCCCAAAAAAAAAAAATCATGACTTTGTTCCAAACGTGGATTATTCAGCGTCTCAGAATCAGGGTTGCCAGTTTGGCATTTTTTTTTCAGGTAAAAAAATCCTGTAATTTGGTCTTTTTTAAAATTGGTTGGCCTTTAGTAGTATGATAAAAGGCGGGCCTTAAATACTATAGATTTGGCCTTTTTCTACTGATGGATTGGCCTTTTAAAACTTCTGTTGATTAGAAGTTGGCCTTTTCTCATCTAGAAAACCTGGCAACAATGCTCAGAATTCGAGTTCGTTACGAGAAGCTATTCGTTGCATATGACACTTAAACCAGTGTATTAATTTATCTAAATTTTTATTGTGAGGACATAAATCATAGGAAACGATAATAGTAAAGGTTAAAGGTGTCTGGTTTCGGTTCCATTTTCATCAGAATAGATGCTCACCAGAACGTCAGCCAAGCAAGCCAAACCACCCACTGTGGTGCCCCAGCGCAGCAGTGGTATCCCCAGTAAACAGCTCAAACTCACGGCCCGGGGCTGGGATTCGATCTGCTGTCATGCGAATGCTAGGCGAATACGTTACCATTGTATTTGCCATGAGTGATAAATAACGAAGCCCAAACATAAGAATTACTTTATTACTAAAAATATTTTTTTTTTAGATTATGCTAGAAAACAGATACTGTACTAAATATCTCTCTCTCTCTCTCTCTCTCTCTCTCTCTCTCTCTCTCTCTCTCTCTCTCTCTCTCTCTCTCTCTCTCTCTTTATTATTAAAAACACTCAGATTTTGCTAGAAAACAGACACTACAAACTCTCTCTCTCTCTCTCTCTCTCTCTCTCTCTCTCTCTCTCTCTCTCTCTCTCTCTCTCTTTATTATTAAAAACACTCAGATTTTGCTAGAAAACAGACACTACAAACTCTCTCTCTCTCTCTCTCTCTCTCTCTCTCTCTCTCTCTCTCTCTCTCTCTCTCTCTCTCTCTCTCTCTCTCTCTCTCTCTCTCCATTAAAAACATTTTTGATTTCGCTAGAAAACATACTATACCAATATGCTCTCTCTCTCTCTCTCTCTCTCTCTCTCTCTCTCTCTCTCTCTCTCTCTCTCTCTCTCTCTCCTCTCTGTTTTGTATCTGTGTGCCGGTGAGTGATTAAACTTTTGCGGCCCTATAAATATCATGATTTAACGCGGATAACAAAAGGCTATCGAGTGCAATATAGCTACAAGTTTTCGTGAATAGTCAGTGATTAGTTTGAGGTCGGAGAAGTGGGATAAAACGTCGGCATAAAATAGTTATCTTGTGAATTACTAAAAATCTAATCAAGATGGCTATGTACAACACGGGCAAGGCTTGGAGAGACATCGCTGGACTCAGCAAAAATAAATTCCATGAGTTGGCGAAACAGGAGCTCGACCGTCTGATAACAGAGGTCACTAGTAACGTCAACCAATGTGACGGAAGAATATTCGCAGACATATTGAAACAATATGATCCAATAAACTGTAGCAAATCTGCGGAAAACATCAGCAAAATAATAGAAGAAATTCCAAAGAAAATCCAAGTGTTAAAGAGACTTATAAAGAAAGTCTACATCAATCAACACATTCCATCAAAGAACAATAAGAAGTCCAATATGGTGAATATGCTGATTGATGCAATGGGAAAAAGAATGCCAAAATGGTGTAATACATGTAAGATATGGTATTCCATTAATAATCCTCAACAATTGATTAGAAAATGTGATGCCTGTCATGTCCCAACACATCCCACATGTGCTGAAATACAGCAAAAAATAAAAAATAAAGACACAAAGGTATTCTGCTCAACATGCTTAGTCTGGATAGAAAATATAATTAAGTCGAGACTAAATCTGCAAATAGTTGAAGATAAAGAAGAGGAAGAAGAAGAAACAGAAGAAGAAGAAGAAGAAAAAGAAGAAGAAGAGAACAATGAACAGGATATGTGTAAGGATGCAGAAGAAATCATTGATATAACCTATGATGCCATCCAACAACATACTTATGAAGAAATAAATTACCAGATGGAAACAAATAATAGACCCAAGAGACTCTACCCGGACCTACATAATTTTAGGGAAGAGCAAAAACAAGAAAAAATAGAAAAGAAGGATATAGTCTGCAATATGCTGAAAAGAGGGAATTGCAGATTTGGCGAAAGATGCTACTACAAGCATCCAAAGATATGCCATAATTATGAAATATATGGTAAATGTGCGTATTTAGACGGATATGGAGACGAATGCAGAGATCTCCATCCAAAAATATGCAAAAACCTAAAAGAAGGAAAAGGATGCATTTACAACAAAAAATGTCGATATATGCATCCTGCAACCATGAATGAAAGTAAGAAAACTCAGCAAACTGAAAAGAAAAATGAAAGCAAAAAAGAAACAAAAAAAGAAACAAAAAAGCAGGCCGTGTATATACCGCGCTTTGAACCAAGAGCCCCAAGATATGAGGCCTTTCAACCTAAACCGGCACATGTAGAACCCAACTACAAAGAATGCATCTATAATGCCAGGGGTTGGTGCAGATATGGGGACAGTTGCAGGTATACACACACAAATAAATATGAAGGCGTAAGAGCAAATATAATAGAAAAGTTGGATTTTTTAATGGCAGAATTCCGGGAAATGAAGAAAAGAACATCATATCAGAACAGGAAGGAAGCATGGGAGAATACATATTATTACCAATATTAAATAATGGAGATGAAACACAAACCATAATAGTAATGAATGCACAGGGTTTAGTCACGAGTAACTCTAAAAGGAAAATAGAGTTCTTAGAAGAACTAACCCAAATTGAAAAAATAGATATATTAAATATAAGTGAAACATGGTATTCCCAAGAGACTGGCAGTGATGACCAGATAAAGGGTTTCCAAACTTATAGATCAGACAGAAAAAATAGGAATCAAGGGGGAACCGCAATATATGGAAGAGACATAAATCAAGGAAAAGTCTGTGAAAAATACAGCAACACAGAATGTGAATTGATTGCGGTAGAATTTGAATTTGAAAAACTAATGAATATTGTAGTTTACAGACCCCCAAACACTAAGGAGTTTGACATAATAATAGAAAAAATAGATGGTATATGTAGAAACCATAAAGACTGGAATATACTCCTATCCGGAGATTTTAACTTTCCTTTCGTGGATTGGAAAGAACGGATAGAAGAAAGTGGTTGTATGTATACATATAAAAAAGATAGTAATAGTAGCGCAGAAGATAAGAGGCAATTTGAAAAGCTTCAAGATATGCTATTAGAACATAATATGCAACAAATAAACCACATTCCAACAAGAAAGGAAAATGTCCTAGATCTAGTATTTGTGAATGAGGTGAATTATGTTAAAGAAATAATAGTGTATAACACGGGAATTTCAGACCACAATGTCATAGAATTGATAGTTCATTCCAAAGCAAGTGATCACAGAATTAATAAAAACACAAAACTTTGGGAAGAATATGGAAAATATAACTTTTACAGTAAGAATATAAAATGGTCAGAAATAAATGAAGAACTGGATAAAGAATGGAAAAATGTATTTATAAGTGATAATATACAGGTAAATACGGATATACTGTACAAAATACTGGAGAAAATTGTTGAAAAATATGTACCGAAAAAAAACAATAAACAAAAGACGTGCATACCAAGAGACAGAAGGATCTTATTTCAGAAAATTAAAAAGTGGAAGAAAAATCTTGCAAAAGAAAAAAATGTGTGGAAAATGAGGGAAATAAAATGTAAGATAGAAAATGCAGAACAAAAGATTATACAGTCGAAAGAAAATGAAAAAAGGGACTTAGAAGAAAGGACACTTCAAAATATAAAAAGAAACCCCAAAGTACTTTACTCCTATGCAAAAAAGATGAATAAAAGGAGAATAGAAATAGGCCCTCTAAGATTGAAGGACGGCTAACGAATGAAAAAAAGGAAATATGCAACATATTAGCAGAAAAATATAAGAGTGAGTTCACGCCAAGAATTGCGAATGAGAATAATGAAACAGAAATGAGAGAAGAAAATGTTGAATATCTAACGGATATAGATATTAATGAAGCAGATATTGTCACGGCTATAAACGAAATTAAAAATGGATCGGCAGCCGGACCAGATGGAGTTCCAGCGATTTTGTTAAAAAAAACTGCAAACACTATCGCGAAGCCACTTGCAATACTGCTAAGACAGAGTATAGATATGAGCGAGATATATGTTAAACATAAATTAGCTTATATAACCCCTATCTTCAAAAGTGGATCAAGACTAGAGGCAAGCAATTATAGACCTGTTAGTCTAACATCACATATTATGAAAGTGTATGAGAGGGTAATAAAAAAGAAAATAATGAACCATTTGGTCAAAAATAATTTGTTTAATATGGGTCAACACGGTTTCGTACCTGGAAAAAGTACACAGACCCAACTGATAGCTCACTATGAAAACATATACAATAATATGATATATGAAAAAGACACAGATGTGATCTATCTAGATTTTGCAAAAGCCTTTGACAAGGTAGACCATAACATATTGGAGAAAAAAATGAGAAAGCATAATATTGTGGGAAAGATAGGAAAATGGGTAAAAGAATTCCTGCAAAACAGAAAACAGATAGTGGTTGCAAATGACGAGAAATCAGATGAAGCCCAGGTAATATCTGGTGTGCCCCAAGGTACGGTATTAGCTGCACTGCTATTTGTTATTATGATCTCAGACATAGACTGTGATGTTGAAAACTCCGTAGTGAGAAGTTTCGCCGATGACACAAGAATAAGTAGAGAAATTACTTGTGATGAAGATAGGAACTCACTACAAAGAGATCTAAACAAAATATATGAATGGGCGGAGATAAATAGGATGGTATTTAACTCCGATAAATTCGAATCAATAAATTATGGAAACAGAGAAGGAATGGTGTATGCATACAAGGGACCTAATAATGAGACAATCACAAACAAGGAAGCAATTAAAGACCTTGGTGTAATTTTAAATAGGAATATGTTATGCAACGACCAAATAGCAACACTGTTGGCTAAATGTAAAGCAAAAATGGGAATGTTATTCAGACACTTTAAAACAAGAAAAGCTGAACACATGATTATGCTTTACAAAACTTATGTGCGTAGTACACTCGAGTACTGCAATGTGATATGGTACCCACACTACCAAAAGGATATTGCGCAAATAGAGAGTGTACAAAGGTCCTATACTGCTAGAATAGAAGAAGTTAAGGACCTTGATTACTGGGAAAGACTGCAATTTTTAAAACTATACAGTCTAGAAAGGAGAAGAGAACGCTACATGATAATACAAGCATGGAAGCAAATAGAAGGAATTGCTGAAAACATCATGGAGCTTAAAGTATCAGAAAGAGCAAGCCGAGGTAGATTAATAGTGCCAAAAAGCATTCCAGGTAAACTGAGAAAGGCGCACAGGACATTAATCCACAACGCACCAGCATCGATAATGCAGCGACTATTTAATGTGCTGCCAGCTCATCTAAGAAACATATCAGGAGTGAGCGTAGATGCGTTTAAAAATCAGCTCGATAAATACCTAAGATGCATCCCAGACCATCCAAGACTGGAAGATGCAAAATACACTGGAAGATGTATTAGCAACTCTCTGGTGGATATACGAGGTGCCTCACACTGAGGGACCTGGGGGGAACCCAAACAAAAAAAATAAGGCATAAGGCTCTCTCAGCAGTATTATGGTCTGAATCAAGGGTTCCACTTCTCTACAGAAAACAACCGATATCTCTATCATTACGCCGTTAATGTCAGGCACCACGACGTCTCTCCAAACACATAATTGCAGTTTCAGAGTAATAAAGTAATTCACTCGTCACTATTGCCAATTTCTTTCCCTATAAAGGAAAATAAACAATAATGAAACGAAGGTTTTTTTTTTTTAAATCTCCGAAAAACACATCGTCATGAAAAACTAATTTCGCGAACGATTACAGCAGATTAACTTCATTTCTGTCACTGAAGATAAAACATCGCAATTAAATAAGTTTCGCCAGATTGGCAATGCTGACTGTCTTCTTCAGTGCTCGTAAAAATCCAGGAAAACCGTAAATGACCTTTTTTTCTTTCCCGGGTTAAAACATTTTGACCTCTTGCCATCTCCTGATTCTTTATCCTTTTTTTTCCTGCCCTTTACATTTGAATATAATTATTACACCGTTTAGCTGTCACGGTGTAGCGTATATTTATATCGTAAATAATGATGGATGCGGTGAAAAGTAAATATAAGCAACTTTAAAATTACAAATAATTACTCCAAGGGGAGTTGGAAATTACAATGTCTGTAAACCAATGGACAATTTGTTGCGCATAAATGAATTAGATTATGTAAGATTTACAGCAAAAACGCAGATCAGTTGAGAATGAGAAATCAATTACAGCTTTTAATCTCACTCAAATAAAAATTATAAGCAATGAAAAAGGCGATTAAATCTTTTTTTTAAAAATTAACAATTATTATTAAACATTTATGTATTTACAAGGTTGCCAATTTAAAAAAAAAAAAGTCATATGGACTAACGGCAATTGAAAATATCTTTTAAAAAATAACAACAGCGCGGTCACATGACGCTAATCGTTATTGTAATAATGTTCTCTGCTGTTTATTAAAATCATCATCTCCTCCTACGCCTAACGACGCAAAGGGCCTCGGTTAGATTTCGCCAGTCGTCTCTATCTTAAGCTCTTAATTCAATACTTCTCCATTCATCATCTACATCGCGCTTCATAGTCCTCAGCCATGTAAGCCTGGGTTCTTTCGACTCTTCTAGTGCCTTGTGGAGCCCAGCTGAACATTAGGTGAACTAATCTCCCACGGGGAGTAAGAAGAGCATGCCCAAACCATCTCCATCTACCCCTCATCACGATATCATCCACATATAACACTCGAGTAATCTCTCTAATAGTTTCATTCCTAATCCTGTCCCGCCATTTAACTTCCAATATCCAGGCTTTGTTCTCAAATCTTCTAAATCTATTGGAGATTGTTTCATTGTCATACCATGACTCGTGTCCATAGAGTGACACCGACCTCTTAAAATATGTTATTTCATTTGTGCTTTATTTCTCATGTTTATTTATTTCCCTTTTTTCCTTTCCTCACTTGGCTATATTTCCCTTTCGAAGGCCTTGGACTTTTAGCATCCTGCTTTTCCAACTAGGGTTGTAGTTTAGCTAGTAGTAGTAATAATAATAAATCCTTGTTATTTTCCCATGCAATATATCCCACAACACAGGGTCTACTGTTACGTTACTC
>NC_090735.1:127523022-127528022 GCF_036898095.1 Palaemon carinicauda | reverse complement strand
CTTACCATAGCTAAAGTCTTTTCTACCCTTACCGAGAGGAAAGTGGCCACTGAACAATTACATTGCAGTAGTTAACCCCTTGGATGAAGATGAATTGTTTGGTAATCTCAGTGTTGTCAGGTGTATGAGGACAGAGGAGAATATGAAAAGAATAGGCCAGACCATTCAGTGTGTGTGTAGGCAAATGGAAAATGAACCGTAACCAGAGAGAAGGTTCAATGTAGTACTGTCTGGCCAGTCATAGGACCCCATAACTCTCTATCGGTAGTACCTCAACACACTTTCACACACCAATATTTTATATACCCGCCATTGCTCGTTTCTTCAAATGATGTATTTTTCCCCTATTAAGTTAATACAAAATGTACAGAAAATGGTCGAATACTGTATTGGACAAACCTTTCACAGCTCATACCATCTAAATGTCTACGGATAATTCTTAATCTGCGTTGAATTACTAACCTGAAATATAGAAAAGATAAGAGTTAGAATACTAATATAGACAAACATCACAAATCACTTCTTAACATCATTTATTTTACAAAATAATAATTCTAAAGTGTCTTCCCCTTAACAGTCATTACTACTTTCGTATCCTCACTGCTGAATCATAAATTCAAAATATTCATCAGCAGCACGTTGAACCTCTCAACGCACGCTGGTCCTTTCACCTTTATTTTGCAAGCACTCTCATGCTTTCATATTTAAGCCTTTCCTAACCAACGCGTTTTTTGGCCATCTATGGATCCCTTTCTCGGTCTTCCCTCAACCTAGTCCAACCTTCTTGTTATTTCTATGTACAGTCTTCTTCTTCGTCTACATCTTTTCCCACTTCTAGGTGGGGTCGATGTTTCTGGTCAGCTTTCTCCACCTACCTCTGTCCCACACTTCATCACAGGTTAATCCCTTTGATCGAAGGTCATCCTTGATACAGTCCATCCACCTTCGCTTTGGTCTCCCTCTCCTTTTTCGTTACCTGTACCTCCATTTCCATCACTCTCCTCCCAATATACTGTTCATCTCTTCTCATGACATGACCATACCACCTCAGTCTACTTTCTTGGATCTTATCTGATAGTTTTCTAACTCCTGTGGTACCCCTAATTACCTCATTCCGTATCGTATCTCTTCTTGTCACCCCACACATCCATCTCAACATTCTCATCTCTGCCAAATCCATCTTCTGTTATTTCTATGTACAGTATCTGGGCCTTTTTAAGTATACTAAGATATACAGCTTTAGTTATTTTTCCTACAATTGTATTTAACAACTTCACTTCTTTTAAGTACATCTGGCATTACAGTTCTTTATTACATTAAGAAATCGGTTTCCACAGACCACTCAAGTATTTATCGTAAGCACACAACGGCACCTTCCTTGCTTAACATTCATCGTCATTCACTTCTCACGTCTTAACATCGCATTTACTTTCAAATGCATTTATCAGAGATGAATTGAATATCGGTTCAACCCTTCGAAGGTCGAAGTATTATCTTGCTGAGACTAACCCCAGGTGTATTCAATTATTTATCGAATGGTTGTAGAAATCAATAATGTAAGCTGGACTGGATACAAAATGCCATATCAAATTCTAATGACGACAAGCACGGGTACATCTGACATGATAGCAGAAATATTGCCCAAGAGCATATATACGCTAGCGGCTAGATCATCAATGACGACTGAAACCACTAGGGATCATACAATAATTAATATATTGTTAGTTGTATGGAATATATGATCATTCACCAATTCAATAATTATGGTGAAAATGATTTTCAATCGTCGTGATGGGCAATTTGTAAACAAAGACCGTGTTTACACTCGATGCTACTAGTTCTAAGCAAGCTATCTATTATTATTGTAGCTTTCTGTGGATACGGGCCAATTATTGATTTAATCAACGTCACCTATAGTGAGCGACTGGTATTTTCATATCTCTTATGAAAATTTCTCGGTAGGCCTAACCCTGAATGCTGTTTAAGAGTGTAAAGAGTCGAAGAGCAGAGCGAGTCGTCATAAGGATTAAAGGCTTCTTTAGATCCCGAGTCTTCAATGAATCAGTCGTTATGGTGTTTCCTTCTGGATCGATAACTACAAAACTGTTGGCTCTCATGAAGGCGTGTTCCGACTTCGTCAGCCTTAAGAACTTCTTGGATACACTATGCCAAGAATGAACTATATTACTTGATTAATTTCTAATGAACTATATTACTTGATTAATTTCTAATGAACTATATTACTTGATTAATTTCTAATGAACTATATTACTTGATTAATTTCTAATGAACTATATTACTTGATTAATTTCTAATGAACTATATTACTTGATTAATTTCTAACTTAATCGCTGACTTTGCAAAATTTGATATATCTCACAAGTGAAAAAATTGAACTTTGAGGGTTATTATGAATTTTACATTTGGTGACACAACACTAATATAGTGTATCTACTCATACGAGGTCACCTATTCTCTTTAATTATGTTTCTTATGTTACAAAAAATGAACAACTTTCTCTAATAAAGCCTATCGAAAAATCATTTTATTGTACATATAACCTAAAAACAAGAAAGCATATATATATATATATATATATATATATATATATATATATATATATATATATATATATATATATATATATATATATATATATATATATATATATATATATATATATATATATATATATATATTCAGTAACGAATGCGCAGAAGTGTCCATTAAAAAGATACCGAGAGAATGACTCTGGGAAAAAAAATGGAAACTTTTGGCTCTCGACAAGATAAAAAAAATAAGTTTCCTTACGTTTTCCCAAAGTTTTCCATTAACTTAAACAATTCTCTCTCTCTCTCTCTCTCTCTCTCTCTCTCGAGAGAGAGAGAGAGAGAGAGAGAGAGAGAGAGAGAGAGAGAGAGAGAGAGAGAGAGAGAGAGAGAGAGAGAGAAAGATTTAACCTTTTTGAAACGCCTGTATCCAAAGATTTTCCATCATCTCACACTGATCGTTCCAGTATCCAAAATGTCAATTTGAAATCCTACCATTCGAACATCTCTTGGACAATCGATCAATTGCTTGTCTAGACGATACGACACGAGTCTAGACGAACGACTTGCTGTTCACGTCATGGCGGAGAGGGAAAAGGAAATGTGAAGTGAGAGGGAGGGGAAAAATGTAGGGGAATCAGAAGTGAGGGGAAAAATGTGGGGGATCAGAAGTGAGGGGAAAAATGTGAGGGATTCAGAAGTGAGGGGAAAAATGCGGGGAATCAGAATTGAGGGGGAAAATGTGGGGGAATAAGAGGTGAGGGGAAAAATGCGGGGAATCAGAAATGAGGGAAAAAATGCGGGGGAATCAGAATTGAGGGGGAAAATGTGGGGGAATAAGAGGTGAGGGGAAAATGCAGGGGAATCAGAAGTGAGGGGAAAATGTGGGGGAATCAGAAGTGAGGAGAAAATGCGGGGGAATCAGAGGTGAGGAAAAAAAGTGGGGGAATCAGAAGTGATGGGGAAACATGCGGGGGGAATCAGAAGTGAGGGGAAAATGTGGGGGAATCAGAATTGAGGGGAAACATGCGGGGGAATCAGAAGTGAGGGAAAAAATGCGGGGGAATCAGAAGTGAGGGAAAAATGTGTGGGAATCAGAAGTGAGGGAAAAATGCGGGGGAATCAGAAGTTAGGGGGAAAATGTTTGGAAATCAGAAGTGAGGGGGAAAATGCGGGGGAATCAGAAGTGAGGGGAAAAATGCGGGGGAATCAGAAGTGAGGGGAAAAATGCGGGGGAATCAGAAGTGAGGGGAAAAAATGTGGGGGAATCAGAAGTGAGGGGAAAAATGCGGGGGAATCGGAATTGAGGGGGAAAATGTGGGGGAATAAGAGGTGAGGGGAAAATGCAGGGGAATCAGAAGTGAGGGGAAAATGTGGGGGAATCAGAAGTGAGGGGAAAAATGCGGGGGAATCAGAAGTGAGGGGAAAAATGCGGGGGAATCAGAAGTGAGGGGGAAAATGCAGGGGAATCAGAAGTTAGGGGGAAAATGTTTGGAAATCAGAAGTGAGGGGAAAAATGCGGGGGAATCAGAAGTGAGGGGAAAAATGCGGGGGAATCAGAAGTGAGGGGAAAAATGCGGGGGAATCAGAAGTGAGGGGAAAAATGTGGGGGAATCAGAAGTGAGGGGAAAAATGCGGGGGAATCAGAATTGAGGGGGAAAATGTGGGGGAATAAGAGGTGAGGGGAAAATGCAGGGGAATCAGAAGTGAGGGGAAAATGTGGGGGAATCAGAAGTGAGGAGAAAATGCGGGGGAATCAGAGGTGAGGAAAAAAAGTGGGGGAATCAGAAGTGATGGGGAAACATGCGGGGGGAATCAGAAGTGAGGGGAAAATGTGGGGGAATCAGAATTGAGGGGAAACATGCGGGGGAATCAGAAGTGAGGGAAAAAATGCGGGGGAATCAGAAGTGAGGGGAAAAATGTGGGGGAATCAGAAGTGAGGGGAAAAATGCGGGGAATCAGAATTGAGGGGGAAAATGTGGGGGAATAAGAGGTGAGGGGAAAATGCAGGGGAATCAGAAGTGAGGGGAAAATGTGGGGGAATCAGAAGTGAGGAGAAAATGCGGGGGAATCAGAGGTGAGGAAAAAAAGTGGGGGAATCAGAAGTGATGGGGAAACATGCGGGGGGAATCAGAAGTGAGGGGAAAATGTGGGGGAATCAGAATTGAGGGGAAACATGCGGGGGAATCAGAAGTGAGGGAAAAAAATGCGGGGGAATCAGAAGTGAGGGAAAAATGTGTGGGAATCAGAAGTGAGGGAAAAATGCGGGGGAATCAGAAGTTAGGGGGAAAATGTTTGGAAATCAGAAGTGAGGGGGAAAATGCGGGGGAATCAGAAGTGAGGGGAAAAATGCGGGGGAATCAGAAGTGAGGGGAAAAATGCGGGGGAATCAGAAGTGAGGGGAAAAATGTGGGGGATCAGAAATGAGGGAATCAGAAGTGAGGGGAAAAA
>NC_090735.1:127515522-127518022 GCF_036898095.1 Palaemon carinicauda | reverse complement strand
TGAAAGGCAATCTATACAGACAGACAGACAGACAATATGAAAAAGGAAAGAAACTTCAAGATAGTACAGGGTCAGGCAAAATGATCTGACATTCGTGAACGCCTTCGACAGTGTGTGAACACTAATGGATCCCATTTGACTGATTTAATTTTTAAAACATACTGATAAAGAATGGCATTATATGTACTTTTAAAAAATAAAAAAACTTTTTTGTTACTTTACTTCATTTGCCCTTTGTTAAACCTGCAAATGTGTCAGATCATTTTGCCTGACCCTATATAAATGCTTATACTTCATAAAAAAAAAACACAAAATATAAATTCTAAGTCAAATCAAGATGAAACCGATTTATGGAAATAAATAAACAAAGAAAAAGATTCCCAAACGTTTAGACTCGCCAAGAGAATTTTTCATTTAAGGAAAAAATCCCAGCACATGTGACTAGCCAGCTGGGAGGGTATTTACCAAGACTGATGATATAGGGTCACACCTGGGGCAGCTGTGGCTAAGCAACATGAAGATTAAAGATCTCATAATGTGGAATATGGTGATTGTGTATGTTGTGTTTATATACAAGTATTAGACTGCAGTATCTATCAACCTCTGGCAAGAATAAAAGCAATCATAATTTTACACTTCTATAAAAGGATTGTAAATACTATTTTCTTCTTCATTTTAAATTTTTAACCAATATTTAGCATTGAACAAAAATAAGATATCGGGTACAAATATTGCGACGATATTTTTTTTTTACAAAAGTTTTTCATAGTGGAAGATACACATAGGTTAGTTTTCCATGTAGTTTTTCATTTGAAGTCATTAAAAAGTAATGTGAATAAAATATTAATTATTTGACTGATTGATTGTCCGCTAAAAATACTTCCTATCTTTAACAATAAAATTCGCCCGTTGTCTCTGGCAAAAACACCCGGTATAGTGGATATAAAGGTCCTTAGATTTTAGCACTACCCTAACGATTATAATCAGAGACTTTCATATACTGTACTATTATAACGTATTCTATGACTTATATATATATATATATATATATATATATATATATATATATATATATATATGTATGTATATATACACACACACACACACACACACACACACACACAATATATATATATATATATATATATATATATATATATATATATATATATATATATATATATAGTTTCATGGTCTTTTTTTACGGTGAAACAGATAACTGTTTTAGTCTCTCTCTCTCTCTCTCTCTCTCTCTCTCTCTCTCTCTCTCTCTCTCTCTCTCTCTCTCTCTCTCTCTCTCTCTCTCTCTCTATATATATATATATATATATATATATATATATATATATATATATATATATATATTGCGCTAGGAGTTAACGATGAATAATATGAAAAAAAAAAATGAAAATCTTAATAACTAATCTGGGAACTTCCAAATCTCACATGCTCCATACAAAACAAACAAAGCAATTCCAAGCAATCAAGTGTGCAAACAGACCCGACACAAACAGCAGCAAAAGCCTTGCAGCTATCACCACCCTCACTACACCACCCGAGCATATCTCTCAGGCCGCCCACCAGCCCACCCACCTTACCCTCTCGAGTCGAGAAATAGCATCATAATAGCATAAACATCTCGGAGACTCGGAGACTGTAATATTCTCTTGTATGGAAAGCACCGTCAGGAAAAGCTGTCGAGAATAGTTGAATAGCGTCTCGGGGAGTCTCTAAAATGCCTTCCTTTTTCGAACGAAAAAAAAAAATATTCTTTTAAAAAATTGAACAATGTGGTAAAGCATGAAATGAAATTTTGAGTGCGTGTGCTTTCGCTGGATTGAAAACTGCATGCCCTGCTCTATTCTCATAACCCAGAATAGCAATTGTCATATATATACGCTGCACTTCTTTTTTTTTTTTTTTGCAAGTTGCTTTCTAAGATAACAAAATTGGAGGGCTTTTCAATGATAGCTTACGCGCACTAAAGGTCTGATATGATAAATACTCTATTTTTTCAACAGCAATTTCAAGGTTAAATGCTAACCATCATAACAGTAAGAAAAATCTCAAGTTCATTTTGGATAGGATTGCTTTAAAATGAGTGCCTGTATTCTCAATTATGACGGCAAATGTTGCAATAACACTAGGAAAAACAAAGTTCATAGCTATGTTTTCCTCAACGTCTAATCCGATAGAAAAATCATCACATCCCCAGTTTTAGTTATCAGTGTTTTGGTCACTACAAACAAAAAACTTAATTTAAAAATTCATTTTGTTTGTACTTATCAAAATGGAATTTAAACATGATGACTTATTTAACCAAACACTAGCTGAATTTCTTCTGTCTACACACACTCTTAAAAATAGATATGGGTGTTCTATCTTAATATATTACTTTAATATTATTGCATATACCCAAGACATCATGAACGCTGGATACAAGAAATTAGCAAGGGGTTCTTTTACAATATTGCCTAACATCAGGTACAGGTACAAAGTA
>NC_090735.1:127503753-127506253 GCF_036898095.1 Palaemon carinicauda | reverse complement strand
GAATTTCCCCCCCCCCCCCCCCCCCCCGGTGAAACAGAGCGGAACTGAAGTAACTACAGAGGAAGGACAAAGGAAGTGAATTCTGAAGCAGGAGAAGCCGACGTCGAAGGAGAAATTGGGTTGGAGAGGAGCAAAGACTTGGGACCACACCCACCCTTTCTCTCTCTCTCTCTCTCTCTCTCTCTCTGTCTCTCTCTCTCTCTCTCTCATGGAAGTGTGATTTTATTTGTGCATCCTCTCTCTCTCTCTCTCTCTCTCTCATGGAAGTGTGATTTTATTTGTGCATCTCTCTCCTCTCTCTCTCGTCTCTCTCTCTCGTCTCGGAAGTGTGATTTTATTTGTGCATCTCTCTCTCTCTCTCTCTCTCTCCTCTCTCTCTCTCGGAAGTGTGATTTTATTTGTGCATCTCTCTTCTCTCTCTCTCTCTCTCTCTCTGAAGTGTGATTTTATTTTTGCATCTCTCTCTCTCTCTCTCTCTCTCGGAAGTGTGATTTTATTTGTGCATCTCTCTCTCTCTCTCTCTCTCTCTCTCTCTCTCATGGAAGTGTGATTTTATTTTTGCATTACAGAATATTTTCTTCACAAGCAATATCAAAACACGCACAAATACAGATTATGCTTAAAAATTTCCCGTAAATCGACAGAACTGTACATCAGTCGCCTAGTGTTTCATCAAGAAAGATTATTATACTAAAATCCACGAAACAACACACGCCCAAATGTACTAAATACATATCTTTTAGTCACTGATGTATTAGTGTTGTTAATGCTTATCAAGAAAGACGGAGAAATGTGTATCAATCAAGAAAGACGGAGAAATGTGTATCAATCAAGAAAGACGGAGAAATGTGTATCTATCAAGAAAGACGGAGAAATGTGTATCAATCAAGAAAGACGGAGAAATGTGTATCAATCAAGAAAGACGGAGAAATGTGTATCAATCAAGAAAGACGGAGAAATGTGTATCAATCAAGAAAGACGGAGAAATGTGTATCAATCAAGAAAGACGGAGAAATGTGTATCAATCAAGAAAGACGGAGAAATGTGCATCAATCAAAAAAGACGGAGAAATGTGTATCAATCAAGAAAGACGGAGAAATGTGTATCAATCAAGAAAGACGGAGAAATGTGTATCAATCAAGAAAGACGGAGAAATGTGTATCAATCAAGAAAGACGGAGAAATGTGTATCAATCAAGAAAGACGGAGAAATGTGTATCTATCAAGAAAGACGGAGAAATGTGTATCAATCAAGAAAGACAGAGAAATGTGTATCAATCATCAATTTTCGCTTGAAGAGTAACGTAGCAGAGGAAGTTAACCTGATTGATGGTAATTGCCTTTCTCGTGAAATTTTGCATCAATCAAGGGTTGTGGGAATCTTTGGGGGGTGTGGGGGGGGACCCTACCGAATTCTAGGTAAAGCATTGAGTTCAGAATTGCAACTTGAAGCCAGATTTCCGCTTGAGAGAGATAAGTCGTTGCCATTTGTAAGTGGCGTTCAATATTGTCTTGCATTTTCCTCTTTATTTATTCTTATTGCAATTCAGAATAATGATTTGTTTATATTTTGGTTTTCTCGAAGTTAATGTATATGCGTTCAACCTTGATTCATATCATCGAGAGAGAGAGGGAGATATATATATATATATATATATATACTGTATATATATATATATATATATATATATATAAATATATATATATATATATATATATATAAATATATATATATGTATATATATATATATTATATATATGTATATATATATATATATACAGTATATATATATATATATATATATAGAGAGAGAGAGAGAGAGAGAGAGAGAGAGAGAGAGAGAGAGAGAGAGAGAGAGAGAGAGATGAGCACACACACGCTTATATGCATATATATATATATATATATATATATATATATATATATATATATATATATATATATATATATATATATATCACAGTCCTGATCGCATTTTCCTTATCTAATTTTGAAGGTGCTTGTAACCGCCCTTATTTGATTCTGGGTAAGTCCCATCCCTTACCATTTAGTTTACTCCAGTAATTTGACCTTCTTTGTGATCATTTTTCTAGAGAAATATTCTCAATTTCTTCTGAAATGTCTCTGACGTCCCCTATTACATCTGTGGCAAAAGTCCGCTTTCCCCCATCGTTGTTTCAGTTTAGTTTCTTAATATATATATGCATGTACTGTATATATATATATATATATATATATATATATATATATATATATATATATAAATATAAAGATATAGATAGATAGATAGATAGGTAGGCCCTACGCATCACAAGGAACTGGCTATTCTTTGATGTATGTAGTCAATGAACCCTCTGAGGCCCTTTGTGTCAATAGGCGTAGGAGGATATGATATATATATATATATATATATATATATATATATATATATATATATATATATATATATATAAACTCATATTCCGACGTGCAATGCCCAGTGTTCCAAATTCTTGCAAGA
>NC_090735.1:127493753-127498753 GCF_036898095.1 Palaemon carinicauda | reverse complement strand
TCCAACATTATATTAAACTCCATATCTCCCTATTTCTTATGCTTCACTATTGACCTAGCTAAGGAGTAATTATTTTTTCTTTTTCTTTTTTATTGCCATCATAAGGTCCAATTAAAATGGAGTTTATTATCCAACATTATATTAAACTCCATCTCTCCCTATCTCTTAGGCTTCACTGTTGAGCTTGCTAAGGAGTAATTCATTTTTTTGGGCAATCATAAGGTCCAATTAATATGGAGTTTATTATCCAACATTTTATTAAACTCCATCTCTCCCTATTTCTTAGGCTTCACTATTGAGCTTGCTAAGGAGTAATTCTTATTTTTCTTTTTCTTTTTTATTGCCATCTTAAGGTCCAACTAATATGGAGTTTCTTATTTAACATTATATTAAACTCCATCTCTCCCTATCTCTTAGGCTTCACTATTGACCTAGCTAAGGACTAATTATTTTTTTTTTTTTTTATTACCATCTTAAGGTCCAATTAAAATGGAGTTTATTATCCAACATTATATTAAACTCCATCTCTCCCTATTTCTTAAGCCTTTCTATTGAGCTTGCCAAGGAGTAATTCTTCTTTTTTTTTGGCAATCATAAGGTCCAATTAAAATGGAGTTTATTATCCAACATTATATTAAACTCCATCTCTCCCTATTTCTTCAGCGACACTATTGAGAGAGGTTTTGGGGCCTTGGGGCCGAGAGGCGAGCCGATCCGGGGAGCCATCTGCATGTGAAAGGCATCGTCTCATTTGCTTCCATTGGGCGGGGGACGTTTCATCCGCCCCAATGGAAGCCGCCCATTGGAAGTAGTAGACGAGGGCGCTGGAGAAAGAAAAAGAAGAAAAGTTTCGGAAAAGAGAAAAAGGAACTTATTTGGTTGGAGATAAAAAAAAAAAGTTTCGGAGAAAGAACCCGATCCAACTTTTTTTTTTAAATAGAAAAAGGAACTTATTGGCTTCTTTGATTAACGGAAGCTATGGCTGAGAATTGAATCTTCTTTGAAACTGAACAAAAAAGAAAAATGCTAAAAACCACAGGCTCGTTGGACAGTTCCCATTTTGGAATTTTTCGTCGTGGTTTGGCAGATTTAAACACCTGTTAATCTATTATGAGTAAAAAGTGATTGCCTATGACCATCTGTAATTACAAACCAAATTACAGGAAGTAGAATTAATCATCCTACACACACACACACACACACACACACACACACACACACACATTATATATATATATATATATATATATATATATATATATATATATATATATACATACATATATATTTATATTTATACATACATATATATATTATATTTATATACTGTATATATATATATATATATATATATATATATATATAGACATATATATATATATATATATATATATATGTATATATATATATAGACACATATATATATTGTCTTAATTCTCTGGCACCCAGTGGATGCATAATGACTCATGGAATAGCATCATATATCCTGTGCTATCTCTCTGAGCTCAACCCAATTCTCAGATACAACTTTTCTTCGCATTGTCATCAGCCACGTTTCTCTTGGTATACCACGTCCTCTCCTGCCTAGCGGCTTCTATTCACTTACAACCTGGACAAACTCATCTTCCCTTCTAATAATATACTCCATCCATCTCCATCTTGATAATCTAACTATACTGTTCACGTTGGTCAATCCTGTCACCTCGCGAATTGCCGCATTTCTTATATGCTGCTGCCATTTGATTCCCAAAATTTATCTCAATGCTTTATTCTCAAAGGCAAGAAATTTTGCATCAGTTGTTACACCGCTGTACCAAGACTGGTGCCCATAAGTTCATATCGATCTTACAAATGAAATTTATATTTCGATTTTACTCTGAACTGATATTCGAAATTACCTCCAAACTGTTTTAGCACGCCCATTGCTTGTTCTGCCCTTCTTATTCTCTCCTTGAATTATGATAATAGCGATCCACTGCTGGTGATGGTGGCTCCTGTTCACCTGACAAAGAAACTTCTTCTTCTTTGTCTACATCTTTTCCTAGGTGAACAGGAGCCATCATCACCAGCAGTGGATCTCTATTTTCAGAATTCAAGGAGAGAATAGGAAAGGCAGAACAAGCTGGTGATGGTGGCTCCTAAATGTTTGAAAGAGTTTGAGTAGGATAATATTACTCCTCCGATAAAGCAGTTTGTCTGATGATCACCACTCTAAATCTGGTTGACCTCAGTCTTTCAACTCTTATCAATTATTTCTAGCATTTCAGCCATTGCAGAGGTAATTAGAATTATATTTGCGTATTCAAGATCACATATTCTCCGGTCCCCTTTCCATTGAATGTCATTGTTCATTCCTTGCATTACCTTGTCCATAACATGATCATCATAATTAACATTAGAGGGGACAGTATTCCACCTTGTAGTACTCCGGTCTTGACTTCAAATGCATCTGTAAGACTATCATCAATCATTACCCTACAACATTTTCCGCTACAGTATATATATATATATATATATATATATATATATATATATATATATATATATATATATATATATATATGCAGAAGAACCACAGGGAAAATGAAAATACGAAATATACGATTAAATCCTGACTAGTTTCGTGATACTTCTTCAGTCCTCTGAAGAAGTATCACGAAACTAGTCAGGACTTAATCGTATATCTCGTATTTTAATTTTCCCTGTGGTTCTTCTGCATCTGAGCATCACGTTTTCCTGTGATTTTTACGCATATATATATATATATATATATATATATATATATATATATATATATATATATATATAGATAGATAGATAGATAGATAGATAGATAGATAGATATTATGATGTTTTCAATCTTTTCTGGTATAACATAGTTCCTTAGAATCTTTTTAACATACCACGTGAAATACTATCCAATGCTCTCTCAAAATCCGCAAATCATAAAACAAGAGGTGATTTTAGTTCGTTACATTATTGAGCTAGATATTGTAGAATGAAAATTAGATCGTCACATACTCTATCATTTGTGAAACCTTCTTGCTCTTTAAAGATAAAGTCTGTGTATTCAACCTTAGTACGGGTCAGTATAAACTGGATAATTTGATTTTAACTAGTATTGTTCAGAATTCAAAATGATATAACTTCCCTTTAGCCGTTTTATTGTTATGACCACTTTATTTTACGGGCTGTCCTAGTGCAAGTTCCCGTGTCTAGCCATAGCCAAGGCGTTCTTAAATGAACGAAACCCTTTACGTTCAAGCGCAAAGCTTTTCTACAATATTAGATAACTGATAAGGCATTTCTGCCATTTCTTTATTTTTCACCTTTTTCATTTTACTTATTGACGTCCTTCACCTGTAAATCACTTTGCATTGTACCCTGAAGTGGTGTATATTAAAATGCACGAAAGCGCTAGGTACTAAAATATTCATGTTTGTGACAGTAAAGCATATATATATATATATATATATATATATATATATATATATATATATATATATATATAAATATATATATATATATATATATATATATATATATATATAAATATATATATATATATATATATATATATATATATATAAAGAGAGAGAGAGAGAGAGAGAGAGAGAGAGAGAGAGAGAGAGAGAGAGAGAGAGAGAGAGAGAGAGAGAGATAAAGTTCAACGTTATTTTATGCAAACCATTAAAAAAAGGAACATAGAGAGTAGAGGTCCCCTTTTTGTTTTGTTTCATTGTTGGTGTCGGCTACCCCCCAAAATTGGGGGAAGTGCCTTGGTATATAGATAGATAGATTAAAAAAATTGTAGGGTTGTGGTTGCCGATGTGGTAGCGTCCCTGACTGGTGAACGCCAGATTGGGATTCGAATCTCGGTCAAAGTCGTTAGTTTCTTTGGTCACTGCAACCTCACCATCCTTGTGAGCTAAGGATGTTGGGTTTGTGGGGAGTCCATAGGTCTATCTGCTGAGTCATCAGCAGCCATTGCCTGGCCCTCGTTGGTCCTAGCTTGTGTGGATAAGAGTCTTGGGCTCTGATCATATGTATATATGGCCATTCTCTAAGGTATTGTCCTGCTTTATAGGGCAATGTCTCTGTCCCTTGCCTTTGCCATTCATGAGCGGCCTTTAAACCTTTAATCCCTTCTAGTAGAAAGATTTGGTTTTCAGGTAAATAGTGTCATCCACCAGGCATCTATTTCAATCCAGCACCTTGCTTTTCCAACTAGGGTTGTAGCTTGGCGGGTAATAATAATAATAAGTGTATGGGAGGATCTCTACGAAGGGGATATTTTTCTCGAGAGTTCATTAATTTTTTTTTTCAATTGGGGAAAACTAAAACATTTTGAAGACTTCTAATGGAAGATTTCAATAGAATTCACGTGAAAAAGAAATATTATTTGAGTTTGCATATATTTGTTGTATGTATACTCGAATGTGTTAATTTATACTCGAATGTGTTAATGTATACTCGAATGTGTTAATGTATACTCGAATGTGTTAATTTGTACTCGAATGTGTTAATGTATACTCGAATGTGTTATATACACTCGTGTAAACTACTAATAGTTGTATATGAATATATGAAGGTTTTTTCATTTAGATAGCGTTATCTGGAGTACCAAACACTTTCCTGAAAATGTAGCTAGCCTGATAACGTATTAATTGAGATGTGGAGATAATACAGTACTCAAATTTACGATTAGGGCATATCGATATAAGATGTTAGTTAATGCAGGTGAAGTGTACTTAAGCGAATCCTAAACTAATGAACTCAACGTTACCAAGTACCTCTTTGTATAAATATTCGACTTTGTATGTTTATTTATTTTAAAAATTGGGAGGCTTGAATAGAGGCTTACATGTATTATAAGAAATGAGACAATGAGAAAACTTCGAATAATGAACAGATAAAAGTAGATGATAAGAATTTTTTTTTTTTTTTTTTTTTTTGCTAATAGCAAGGAGCTGAGGAGGAAATTTAATTATTATTATTAT
>NC_090735.1:127478753-127488753 GCF_036898095.1 Palaemon carinicauda | reverse complement strand
ATTATTGATAGCCGTTTTTCCATCCTACATTCATATTTGGGATCATCAGTATCATTATTGATAGCCGATTTTCCATCCTATATTCATATTTGGGATCATCAGTATTATTATCGATAGCCGATTTCCCATCCTACATTCATATTTGGGATCATCAGTATCATTATTGATAGCCGATTTTCCATCCTATATTCATATTTGGGATCATCAGTATTATTATCGATAGCCGATTTCCCATCCTACATTCATATTTGGGATCATCAGTATCATTATTGATAGCCGATTTTCCATCCTATATTCATATTTGGGATCATCAGTATTATTATCGATAGCCGATTTCCCATCCTACATTCATATTTGGGATCATCAGTATTATTATCGATAGCCGATTTCCCATCCTACATTCATATTTGGGATCATCAGTATCATTATTGATAGCCGATTTTCCATCCTATATTCATATTTGGGATCATCAGTATTATTATCGATAGCCGATTTCCCATCCTACATTCATATTTGGGATCATCAGTATTATTATCGATAGCCGATTTCCCATCCTACATTCATATTTGGGATCATCAGTATCATTATTGATAGCCGATTTTCCATCCTATATTCATATTTGGGATCATCAGTATTATTATCGATAGCCGATTTCCCATCCTACATTCATATTTGGGATCATCAGTATTATTATCGATAGCCGATTTCCCATCCTACATTCATATTTGGGATCATCAGTATCATTATTGATAGCCGATTTTCCAACCTACATTCATATTTGGGATCATCAGTATTATTATCGATAGCCGATTTCCCATCCTACATTCATATTTGGGATCATCAGTATCATTATTGATAGCCGATTTTCCATCCTATATTCATATTTGGGATCATCAGTATTATTATCGATAGCCGATTTCCCATCCTACATTCATATTTGGGATCATCAGTATCATTATTGATAGCCGATTTTCCATCCTATATTCATATTTGGGATCATCAGTATTATTATCGATAGCCGATTTCCCATCCTACATTCATATTTGGGATCATCAGTATCATTATTGATAGCCGATTTTCCATCGTACATTCATATTTGGGATCATCAGTATTATTATCGATAGCCGATTTCCCATCCTACATTCATATTTGGGATCATCAGTATCATTATTGATAGCTGATTTTCCATCCTATATTCATATTTGGGATCATCAGTATTATTATCGATAGCCGATTTCCCATCCTACATTCATATTTGGGATCATCAGTATTATTATCGATAGCCGATTTCCCATCCTACATTCATATTTGGGATCATCAGTATCATTATTGATAGCCGATTTTCCATCCTATATTCATATTTGGGATCATCAGTATTATTATCGATAGCCGATTTTCCATCCTACATTCATATTTGGGATCATCAGAATTATTATCGATAGCCGATTTTCCATCCTACATTCATATTTGGGATCACCAGTATCATTATTGATAGCCGATTTTCCATCCTACATTCATATTTGGGATCATCAGTATCATTATTGATAGCTGATTTTCCATCCTACATTCATATTTGGGATCACCAGTATTATTATTGATAGCCGATTTTCCATCCTACATTCATATTTGGGATCACCAGTATTATTATTGATAGCCGATTTTCCATCCTACATTCATATTTGGGATCATCAGTTATATTATCGATAGCCGATTTTCCATCCTACATTCATATTTGGGATCATCAGTATCATTATTGATAGCCTGTTTTCCATCCTTATTCTTCTAGTTTTTACTGTCAGACATACGGTGAAAATTCTTATTTTCTAAAAATGCTTATCAAAAATTTCATTATCAGCTATTTTTCTTAACTTCACTAAAAGTCAAAATCCAGTTTCCCTTCCCTTTACAATTTCCTTACTATTCCAGTCACATTCCCCTTAGTCATCAGTTTTCCTCCTTTTTTTTTCTTCTTTTTTCTTTTTGTCAATTTTTCTCGACAATTTCATTAGCAGCCAACTTTTGCTTTCGTCGTTAAATGGATCGCTGGAAATCTATTTTTCATCCTTGATATTTTCATGGGGAGGCGTAATTCTGTTCTACTTTATAGTCGTATCAATTTTTTTTTATTGTATTTTTGTTTAGATGTTTTCAGTGTTCTTCTTCTTCTTCTTCTTCTCCTTCTTCTTCTTCTTCTTCTTCTTCTTCTTCTTTGTGTACATCTTTTCCCACCTTTATTTTCAGAAGAAGAACATTGAAAATATTTAAACATAAATATAACAAAAAAATATATTTATTTTCAATGTTCTTCTTCTTCTTCTGAAAATTTAGGTGGGAAAAGATGCAGACAAAGAAGAAGAAGAAAAAAAAAGGATGGGGGTTTGGGAAAACCTTTAGGTCTATCTGCTGAGTCATCAGCAGTCATTGCCTGGCCCCCCTTGGTCCTAGCTTGGGCGCTGATCATATGTATTTATAGTCAGTCTCTAGGGCATTGTCCTGCTTGATAGGGCAATGTCACTGTCCCTTGCCTCTGCCATTTTCAATGTTCTTCTAAATTGTCATTATCGTCTCGATCTTTGTCTCATTCTTTGTCTTTTTTTTTTTTTTTTTTTTTTTTTTTTTTTTTTTTTTTTTTTTTTTTTTTTTTTTTTTTGGTCAGATTTGACGTCATACTGCAGCTAATTCTTTTATATCTCATCACTAAGGTTCTTGTAATTTTAAATTGCATGTAAATTTTCTACAAACCTTATTTTCCCTTTCTCGTAGTTGCCTTAGTAATGTGAAATAACGCAATGGAAATAAATTCGGGTCAAATGACTCCTGAAGTTATAGTTGTCACAACAATGTGTATCTGAAAGTAGTGGACCTGAGCGAACTTTCATTGCTTTTCGGAAGGTCTGATCCTTACATGCTCTTTGGACTTCTAGCAATTGTTTTAGTTTAGTTTTGCTTTCCTTCATATGTTCTACTTAGTTTTGCGTCAATTTTTATTTCTTGTGACTGAGGTATGTACTTAACAAGTAGAACGCATTCGTTTTGTCCATAGTTAAATAAGCTTTTATTACACTCTTCCTCGCTTTCCATTTTTTATTCCCAGACCAAAAGACTTAAAATATTTATCTGAATCTCATGTACCAACTTTGTTATTCAACGTGAAAATAACAAATATTCCAGAAGAAATGAATTCATAATTATTGCAGCACTTTAAGGGTTTAAAGGTCACTCGTGAATGGCAGAGGCAAGGGACAGTGACATTGCCCTATCAAACAGGACAATGCCCTAGAGACTGACCACATATACAGTACATATGGTCAGCGCCCAAGCCCCCTCTTCACCCAAGCTAGGACCAAGGAAGTCCAGGCAATGGCTGCTGATGACTCAGCAGATACACCTAAAGGCTCTCCCAAAACCCCCAATCCTTAGTTTTCAAGGATGGCGAGGTTGCAGCGGCCAAAGAAACTAATAGAGTTTGAGCGGGACTCGATCCCCAGTCTGGCGTTCACCAGTCGAGGACGTTACCACATCGGCCGCCACAACCCCTAAAGTCTTACATACAAAGACTAAAAGTTATTGGATTACTGTGTATGAATATTTTCCCCTTCAGTCATACAGTAAGGCTCGCTTAAGATCTTTAGCCAGATCATATTTTGGGGGGCTCTAAGAATTTCCGTAGGTCCCACCCAACGAAATTAATTAATGTCGGCTATTTATTGATGTGTCTGTATCAGTAAGTAGCCTGAGAATGTCACGTTTAAAACTCCTGTTTAATCTCGGATAAACTTGCGTACGTTTTTACTTGTCTTGAATAAATTCAGAACCGGACGTTCAAATAAAAGGAGAGAGAGAGAGAGAGAGAGAGAGAGAGAGAGAGAGAGAGAGAGAGAGAGAGAGAGAGAGAGAGAGAGAGAAATTTCTACACATGTACAGCCAATAGGTAGTGTCGACACGAGAATAGTTACAGGTGGTTTTTAATTATTGGAGCCAAATGTACCTCTACTGTAGGTTCTAAAGCTTTTAAATATGTCGCCCCACGACTATATATCATGATCCTACTAGAAACCCGAAGGATTGAAGATAATGAGGCCTTCTATAAGAAGTTGAAGACACTCTTCGATTATGTGGATTTGACATTTAACACGGAATACACTGTGATAATCTAAATACCTAAGAGTGTATACGACAAACAAACCGTGTAGGTTCCTTTATGACACAGGGTTTTTATGTGTGACGGGACCAGGAAAACAGCCATTAAATTAAGTCAAGTAAAGTAAGCTGTAGCAGACAAACTCATTTTGTACAAAGATAAGAATGGAACGGAGGTTTTGAAATTTCTGTTTGCGTGAAATGTAATAATGAAATGCTAAAAAAAATTAAAACCTGGTTGTACTCACGTTGATCAACTTTCTTCTATAGGCTTAGTTGGTAGGCCTGCATTTCACTCGTGTCACAATCCTAGCAGATGAGAGTTCTTTCTGCAGATACACTGTGTCATTAATTTGACCATCAAAGACTAGAAACTTGGAATATTCAGTCTAGATAATTAGTAACTGACTACTTTAATGTATAAACACTTGTTTATCGTTCCCGTTCGGTTATTACGGTTCGTCAAACTTAATTACGAAGTTGACTCTTTTCGAAATCATTTCTAAATGGAATTTTTAATAAGATTAATCTCTTAACTGCCTGATTTCTCTGAAGAAAGAATTGGCGAACGCGAAAATGTTTCGAGTCGACCCGAGTTTACCTGTGTTACGAAAGCGTTAAGAAACTGACGCCCTCTGAGGAGAGTTTGGGTCATCTTTGACGGGGTGATTCAACTCTTATCGAAATGATAGTGGTTCACCTCCGAGATAACAGAACAGTCCCTATGTTTCCAACTTTTTTTTTTATCTTTGTTCGTGCGTGCGTTCAGATAGCCCGGAGCCTATCTCCAGATTGCCCGGAGCTTATCTCCGGGAAGGGGCTCTTAGGCTAGAAGTCATAGTCCCCACCATCTTATCGTAGACATTATTCCTATAATTCATTTTAATTTATTATATCATTAAAATTTTCGTGTTGTTTTATACATCAGTTACCGTTAATAGTAAGCTCATATTTTTGGTTCTTTTATAATCTTATAGAATATATATTTAACTTTAACATCTTGACATAATAACACAAAAAAAAAAAAAAACAGGAAAATAGACAATTTGGTTATTTAAGGTTTCATGTGTTATTCAATGAATATAGCATATAATAGGAAGCTATTTACATAAGAAAATTTAGTAAATGGTGAAAAATGGAAAGATTGATTATCTAGCAGATAGGTGAAATGCAGATTAAGCGGTAAATGAACACAAAGAGAGCCCTAATGGACAGTTATCAAACTTTGGGTAATTATCGTATCTCGAGTAGTGTTTTATCAATTTGAAAACCATACATGCGACATTTAGTAGTCTTTTTTTTTTCCCCTCTGTTTTGCTTATGTCTCAGCTACAGGTTTTTCTGTATATTGAGAATTTATTATTATTATTATTATTATTATTACTTACTAAGCTACAACCCTAGTTGGAAAAGCAGTATGCTATAAGCCCAGGGGCTCCAACAGGGAAAATAGCTCAGTGCGGAAAGGAAAAAAGGAAAATAAAATATTCTAAGAAGAGTAACAACAATAAATATCTCCTATATAAACTATAAAAACTTTAACAAAACAAGAGGAAGAGAAATAAGATAGGAGAGTGTGCTCGAGTGTACCCTCAAGCAAGAGAACTCTAACCCAAGACAGTGAAAGGCCATGGTACAGAGGCTATGGCACTACCCAAGACTAGAGAACAGTGGTTTGATTTTGGAGTGTCCTTCTCCTAGAAGAGCTGCTTACCATAGCTAAAGAGTCTCTTCTACCCTTACCAAGAGGAAAGTGGCACTGAACAATTACAGTGCAGTAACCCCTTGGGTGATGAAGAATTGTTTGGTAATCTGTGTTGTCAGGTGTATGAGGATAGAGGAGAATATGTAAAGAATATGCCAGACTATTCAGTGTGTATGTAGGCAAAGGGAAAATGAACCGTAACCAGAGAGGAGGATCCAATGTAGTACTGTCTGGCCAGTCAAAAGACCCCATAACTCTCTTAATAATAATAATAATAATAATAATAATAATAATAATAATAATGATAATAATAATTTTAATCATAATATTAATAACAATAATAACAATAATAATAATAATGATATTAATAATAATAATAATAATAATAATAATAAGGATTTGAGAAGCTACAAACTGCACACCATTTAAATTTGAATTTTACAGCTCTTAGTACTGCGTAATAATAATAATAATAATAATAATAATTTGAGAACTTACATACCGCACACCATTTAAATTTGAATTTTACAGCTCTTAGTACTGCGTAATAATAATAATAATAATAATAATAATAATAATAATAATAATAATAATAATTTGAGAACTTACATACCGCACACCATTTAAATTTTAATTTTACAGCTCTTAGTGCTGCGTATTAATAATAATGATAATAATGATGATAATAATAATAATGATAATAATAATGATAATTTGAGAAGTTACATACCGCACACCATTTAAATTCTAATTATACAGCTCTAAGTACTGCGTGGGAAACTGAACTTTTTACTCAAATATTTTCCATCTTTAATGCAGTATTAAAAACTCATATAGTAAAACTAGGCTACTGCTTAAATGAACTCTTCAATTCACTAAAATATGATCATGAAGATTATTCATTCTATTATTTAGCAATCAGTTGCATTTGTTAGTCCAAATGCCTCTTTTCTCAACACCAACGACACCTTTATAATCACTTGACCCTAATAAAAGCTCGCTATTATTATGCAGGTGGTTTTAAATCATTGGAGCCAACTGTACCTCTACTGTATGTTCTAAAGCTTTCAAATATTGTGAGAATATACTTGAAAAATCTTCCCGATTTTGTCATTCACCTGGCTGATGAATTTTTCAAGTCTGCTGGCTGATTGCAGCGCTCTAGAGAAGAGAATTATCCGGAAAATAGAAAAAATTGGATAAGAATATAAACTCTGCCGATGCAGCCATTACTTTTAACTCAACCTGCTTAAAAGAGGGTCTCCTACCACGATATTATTATTATTATTATTATTATTATTATTATTATTATTATTATTATTATTATTATTATTATTATTGGGGGACAAAAAAAACAGGTTCTATACTGTTTTACTTCAAACGGTACAAAATGAAATATAGATATGATTTGACTATTCCTTTAGTACTGTTTGAAGTAAAAATACCCTAGAAATTTATTATTATTATTATTATTATTATTGTGGTTGTTGTTCTTGTTAAGTGAAAGCACTTGTACTTATTTACTTATTGCATTGTTACTTGTTTTAGATGAGTTTTTTTTTTTTTTTTTTTTATTATTGGGAAAATCGTTTGGTGAGGAAGGTTTTAGATTGCTCATATGAATTCACGTAACAACCGTTCAACTGACATTCTCAAGAGCTAAATCACGGTTCAGGCAATGGTTACGACATGGAATTAATATAATTTGCTTACTCTTATGGAGGTCATGGATATACCCTCATTTATTCCTGACCGTATAGGTTATGGTGACCGATGCGGTAACGTCCCTGACTGGTGAACGCCAGACTGGGGTTCGAGTCCCGCTCAGTCTCGATAGTTTCTTAGGTCGCTACAATCTCACCATCCTTGTGAGCTGAGGATGCAGGGTTTGGGGGAGCCTCTAGGTCTATCTGCTGAGTCATCAGCATCCACTGCCTGGCCCTCGTTGGTCCTAGCTTGGGTGGAGAAGGGCTTGGGCGCTGATCATATGCATATACAGTATGGTCAGTCTCTAGGGCACTGACCTGTTCGATAGGGCAATGTCAATGTCCCTTGCCTCTGTCATTCATGAATGGCCTTTAAACCTTTAATAGAAGTAAAAGTGGAGGGGCGAGTAATAATTGGGATTTAAGCTCAATTATTATTATTATTGCTATTATTATTATTATTACTTGCTAAACTACAACCCTAGTTGGAAAAGCTAGATGCTATAAGCCCCGGGCCCCAGCAGGGAAAATAGCCCTGTAAGGACAGGAAACAAGGAAAAATTAAATTTTTCAAGAACAGTAACAACACTAAAATAAATATTTCCCATATAAACTATAAAGACTTCGACAAAACAAGAGGAAGAGAAATTAGATAGAATATTGGGCCCGAGTGTACCCTCAAGCAAGGGAACTCTACTCCAAGACAGTGAAAGACAATGGTACAGAGGCTATGGCACTACCCAAGACTAGGAATAAAGTTCGTAAGTCTCGGAATAAAAGGATATTCATCATCATCATCTCCTCATACCCAAAACGCCTCGGTTAGATTTCGCCAGTCGTCTCTATCTTGAGCTTTGAAATCAATACTTCTCCATTTATCGTCTCCTACTTCGTGGTCCTCAGCCATGTAGTCCTGGGTTTTCCAACGGAAATTAGAAACTATTTAAGGCAGAGTGACCTTTAGACATGTACAGGTGGAAGTTTAGTTTCCTGAAATTAGGAAATATATTTCTAAAATAACTTTGATATATTTAGAGGATGATTTTAGACCTACCATTCCACTCAGAAATTTTTCTCATTTATTAATATTATTATTATTATTATTAATTGCTAAGCTACAACCCTAATTGGAAAAGCAGGATGCATAAGCCCAGTGGCTCCAACAGGGAAAATAGCCCAATGAGGATTGAACACAAGCAAAAATAAAATATTTTAAGAACAGTAACAACATTGAAATATATATTCCTTATATAAACTGTAAAAACTTTAACAAAACAAGGGGTAGAGAAGTAGCTAGAATAGTTTGCCCGAGTGTACCCTCAAGCAAGAGAACCCAATGGCCTGTATATTTCGTTTTTCTTTTATCCATGCAGCAGTCTTCATAGATTTCTCAAACCTTTCGATGATAAGATCATTGTTTATTTATTTCCCACTGAGGATTCGAACCTATGACTTCCAGCATGAGAGATGGTGGTGCTATCAACGTAGCCACAAAAGTCTTTAAAGATATTTTAATACTAGCTTTTAACTTGTACCTTGGAAATGTTACTTTGTCAAGTAATCCAGATAGTGCTACCTTTTGGCCCTGGGTTTTTCGCTGAATACTCAGGTTACTCCTTGACGAGTATCAAATGCTTGGGTTTAAACCCTTTTTACCTTTGTGGCCAGGTTGGTAGCGTCTTGCCCTCGCCTGAATGGTTTAGTGATGGATACAGGTATGAGATAGATATATCTTTTTATTAAGCACGTTATTGTAATTCTTTCAGCATCATCATCATTGTTATTATTATTATTATTATTATTATTATTATTATTATTGTTATTATTATTATTATTATTATTATTTTTTATTATTATAATAATGATAATAATAATTATTATTATTATTTGTAGTAGTAGTAGTAGTAGTAGTAGTAGTTGTAGTAGTTTATCGTCAAAAGTGGTAGAAGTAGCAGTAGTAGTTTATCGTCAATAGTAATAGTAATGATACTGCACCACCAAGAGCAGTAGTAGCATTCCTTGCCCAAATAAACAAAAACGCTCTCATGAATTAGATAACTTCTCAAATTCATGAGGACCCCATAAACAAAAATGCTATAATATCAAATGATCTCATATCTTGTAATACGCAGTTGTCTGTTTAGCATTCAGACACAGTCCAATCAATGTACCAGTAGTTCAGTCTCTACATTCAATTGATTTACATTAGATTATATGCAGCCTTTATGTCGTATGCTATAAGGGTACTATTTTTATATTAGTATACCATTATAATTTGCGTATTTTCTTGCGTAAAACGTCTATATAAGTTGCATTCAAAACTTATACTGGTTCATTTTTTTAAGTTTGCTATTTACCCATTATTATTTAGGTTTTTCCAATTTGTATATTCGTATTAGATCGATGAATTTTAGGCAACGATAATAAAAAAACCTTTCTTAAAACTACG